>NC_056725.1:209248355-209523355 GCF_019279795.1 Protopterus annectens | reverse complement strand
TCAATATGGGACAGAAAAACACACCCATTCAACATCTCTCTGTAAGATCAGGTTTCATTTAAATGTATTTACAGTATTCTCTTTGCATAGGTCTAGAAATGCAGCCATATTAAAGCAGGCCTTCACAGTTTGCATACAGTTTCAGTAAATGCACTTTCAGTCAGTGGAAATAACCTTCAGTCAATAATACTGATAAGAACTAAATGTACAGTACATGGAGTACAAACACATTTTGTTTGTATGGCACAAAGCTTGGGAACCAAGGCTAAAGAGGCATGCAGAAACTTACAGGGTTTTGGTATTATTAGAAGATACCTCAGAGACAGTCAGGTAAGTTAGTTCATTTGGACTGATATATAGAAACTCACTGCAGTACAGACACTCGAGTATGAGTGCAGAAGACAGGTCAAATAGTCAGCATTTCAGAATATTAATATTACTCAGGAGGATAGTGCCGAAGCTAAGGAGATATTTCTCAGAATATGAATGCAGAAGGTCAGTTTATCAGCACTGTAATATAGAGACAGTATTTGGATATTGTTGACATTTATCTCCAGTCTACATAATAAAGCATTCTTAACTGAACTGCAGTGTTTGCAGACTTTATTGTTGAAGGTACAAGAAGACTTGGTACATAAAGGAGAGACTGCCACCTGTTCATAACAGTTATGGGTAATTAACAGATAAAGACATTCATTCCAGTTTCGTTCCAGTTTCTTCTAGTTATTTCCAGTTCATTCTAGTATTCTACAGTCATATCAATTCTTACACTCTCTGTGGCCCAATCAAAGTAAGGGCTCCAATTGTAAGGTAAGGACTCCAATTGTAACTGCTGTGATTCTCTCAATGCAAGATCGAATGTCTGTTCACGTCAATAAATTTTCATTGGATTCTCTATTTCTGGCATCATCCTTCTGTTTGGGAAAACTATTTATTCATTTGGCTAGTTTTGTTGTTTCCTACAGTACATTAGGACTGTAGGTAAGATTCACTGGATTTGCCTTTTCCTAAGCTGAAAATAGATTTTTGACTTTTTTGTCTCTATACAACTAATGGGAAATTTTACTTTAAAAAAATCACTTGAAGCTCTTAAAAATAATTATAATCCTTAAAAATTGGTTTTATAATATGATCTACATATACAGCCAAGAGATGTGTGACTGATCTCCCTGGATTGGCTGTAGATCGCAGTGTGGGGATTTCCAAACACGTGTACTTTGTGAACATCAAATATAGTAGTTATCCTAGGCTTTAAAACCCTTAAAAACATATGTTTTCTGAGAGATTCTATTTTGTGTCAAGAAATATAAATATGATTCCTTTCCTTGTGTTCCTGGCAAAAGTATTTGCCCAACCCCATATTAAAAAGGAACTGAGACTGTGCCAGAAGTTTTCCTAATATACTTTGGTTTGCCAAGGAAGGTGACATAAGTAAATACAGTACATTTTTTTCCACGACATCAAGCATCCACATTCCAAACTGGGATAAAAGAGGGGCAGCCATCTTTACTGTGAAGTGCTTGTGGAGCAGTAAGAAAGTACAGTTGAATAAGTAGATGTTTGAGTACAAGACCTGCTACTGCAGTACGATTCATCGCAAATGGGAGATATTGCAGGCATAATCCTAACCATCCAAACAGACTTTTAGAGCTTCAAGACATTCCTTCAGAGTGTGCTGGTCTACTCCCTTTGCAGACAGCAAAAATCTAGATAAAAAATGGACAGCAGTTTGTGCCATTTTTAGCACTTTTTTCTTTTTCTATTGCAACTATGAAGCAAAGAGATAAGGGGAAACAGTAAAAGAAATAACTTTTGACCCAAGAAATTCCAGATAAAAGTAGTCAGAGGAAGGAAGCCAGTACTGCTGAAGTAAAACTGTATTCAAATAGGTACATTTATGGTGAGTTGCTGATGCATCTGTACCATTATAAGAATCTGTAGTGCAAGTATGATTCATCAAAGATGGGAAGAGTACTAAAGCAGTACAGACCCTGGCCACAGAGCTTGAATAAAAAGCCAACATACCCTGCATACCTGCAGTGGAAACCCCTCTTCTGCTCCTGGAATGAGAATGTAGCTGGTAATGTTTACAGAAGGTGAAATCAAAGTACAAGTGGCTGCCCTGCAGATACCTTTGGCTGAGACATTCATGAACTGCAGCCATAGTAGCTTCAGCTCTCATGGAATGAGTCTTAAGCTGCCCTTGGAGAGTTTTACTATAGTCATAAAAGAATACAATGCAATTAACCACAATAATAATAAGATAGATAGATAGATAGATAGATAGATAGATAGATAGATAGATAGATAGATAGATAGATAGATACTGGTCTGTCTATTTTTGGGGCTAAAGGAATTACATCTGCTCTTCTTGCCTGAAATATTTCTGAACTACTTTGTCTGTAAATGTGTCATATCCGCACTGGGGTATTGGCATAATAGTTAAGGCATTTACCTCATAGACACAAGAAAAGTGGTTTAATTCTTACCTTGGGAAGCATGGGTAGGCTTGAAAAGGTCCCCTGGGGTTATTAACCTAGTAGTCAACTATGAAACAATTTATACACTAGGAGAGGGCTCCTCCCATCAGCTTGTTCAAGGGGTTGGTTTGGCATAATGGTTGTTTACCTCACAGACATAATGGACAAGGTTTAATTTTCACCTTTAAGAAAAATTATCTAGGCTCTAAATGGCCCACACAGGCAGTTAGCCGAGTACTTACTTATCTGTAAAACATTCATTTCATGTTTTGAGGTTTAGGAAATGAGATTGCTATCTGAATTACTAGGTTCAAGGCTGTTTTTGAAACCATCTTAGGCATGAAAGACAAACTGGTGTTTATTAACACACTATCTCTGTAGAAGTTGGTGTTTGTATATCAGTTGTCTGTGATTAACTTTTCAGTTGTTCTGCTGGTCATTCCATTACTGCTCAAGACACATACAGGAGATGTGCTATGCCTGTTGGTTGCACATACCTTGGAGCTTCCCGAAAAAAAGGATGCTTGTAAATAATTATTCTCTTTATCCACAATGCAACAACCTTAGAATGCAAATAAAGTTTGGGGGTGTGGAGGCATATTTTTTTTTTTTTGCAACCATCACTTTTTATTCCAACTTCATATCTTAAAACAAATACATCAGGAGTACAACTGAACATAAAAGTTAAAAACATAAAAATGTTGAATGAGCATTTGCATACAATATAAATTATACATTGATGTTCATGGACTGCAATTACTGGAACTTTTATAAAGAAAAATGTTTGTTCACTAGCTTGTAGTCCCTTTTTATGATGCTTAAATTGATATTTAATATTCTATATGTAGAATACGATGAAAATAAAAGCAACTAAAATTATTAATATCTTGCAGTTATTACAAAAGCTCTAACCTTTAAATAAATACTCCTTCCTGTATTTAAATTTAATACTATCCCTTGGGTTCGGTGGATTTGCAAAGGCTAAAGTCATTAAATGGTCCTCTAAATGATTGTCTATGCATTGCAGCCATAAAGACTACTTTTTGCATAAAACTGTTCCTCTGGTGGGGCTGCATGGCTTTTTCTTCCTCATACATCACTTCTGTCAGGAGGTTAGTCAAAGCCCTGCTTTTCCATCTTCTTATGTTTTTATTTTTGACAAGTAGAGCTATTAGTGAAAACATTTGATGAGTTTGGTCAGAACAGTCCTGGTCATTTCCTAGTACCAAGAGGTCAGTACCACCTGGTCTCTCAGTTATCAGGTCTTGAAGCACATCTCTTAAATTTTGGAGCCTTCTACATTAACAAAAGATATGTAACAATCCCCTGTTTCCCCCTGCATGACACCTCCAGCACTACACATTAGCCTGCATGATATATCTTGCCTTCCCATACAGGTGAATAAAATATCTATATAGACACTGCCACACAGAAATCCAAAACTTTCACAACTTTATAGGGTTTTTAGTAGAAATGATTTGGTTTTGCCATTGCTGTGCCCCGATCTCAACATTTAATAGTGTCTCCCAGCTCTGTTTGTGCCTATCCATCACCTCCCTTCTAAATGGTTTCAGTCCTTTAAAGGTTCTAGATATTGTGTTGTGCCTTACCATAACAGCTCAGCTACTTCTGTATCATATAATTCTCTTTTTTTTTAATCCCACACATACTTTGAAAATGTCTCTTCAGACATGTAAATAGGAGTTCTAAATCCTCCTGGAACCCATAAAGCACCCCTGCATTCTGCCACTTTACAAGCAGTTACAAGAACAAAAAAAATAAATGATCAGCAAAGCAAGGCATCCCAGGGTGAGTACAGTTTTTATTATTCCTTGACTAGCTAATTTGGCTGACTGACTGACAAATCATGTATCTGACTTGGTTTATTGACTGGCTGACAACATACATCAGTGAGTACAGAACTTTTATACAATTCTTGACAAATGCAGTCCTGCCTCTTTAGATATACATTGTGTCCTAAGTTGGTTATGCAAGTATTACAAGTTATTTTAAAAGTGCTGCAGCAGACTGTTTTCCTTTTTTGGTACACAAGTACAGAGTAATAATTTCTTGCTTCAGCTTGCTTTTGTCATCATATGTTCTTGCTGCTTAATTGTCTTATTATAATATTTCTAATGAGAAAGATTATTTATTATTGTTACAGCTGCAGTTTACATTATTGCTACTGTTAAAAAATTCAGAATGAATGAAAATTTGCAACTTGCAAAGTAATACAATCATATAAAATCTGCAGCTTTGCAGCATGTATATGCAAGGCACAACATCTGCTCCTGTCATTCATTCTATAGATAATATATGAAATAGAATAATATACATTTCCTGATTCTTTGATGTTTATGGCATATATGTACATTTTACATTATTTGCATTCTTTACATATATAATTTAGGAATGTTTTGATAGAAATAGAAAAATACTGATTAATACATGTTTATACAACTTCTAACAGAAGAGCTATTCCTGCTGATACAATACATCAATGTGTGTCAGTGTGTGCCCCTTGTTTCAGGCTGCTGTGACCTTTCCATTCTATCTTTATCCTAATAGCAGGCTGAGCTGACAATTCTAAAAAACCCTGTGAAGTCTTATAGTTAGTTTGCATCTGTTGTCTGACATTTGATTATTAGAGGAATTATTTTCAATATAAATATTTATTTATATTAATAATTATGCCTTGATAAAGAGAGGAGTTATTCATAAGCACTATCTTATCTTGGCTGATGCCCTTTTAGCCAGGCATTGTATTTCCATGCAGCTTTGTATTCATGTTTTCAGTCACTGGCATTCACATAAAAGATTGTTCACACATGCTGCTCAGAGAAGATTTCTGTAAGCTGGTGTCCCAACATTGCTTGAGATCCCAGTACTATAACAGCACAACTCATTGGTTCAACATTATTGTCAATATTGCAGTCTTGTCTTTCACTTTTTTCACTGCCAAAAATAGGGTTTGAGAGGTAACATCTACTATAGTACTCTCTATTAGGGTTAAGTCATTATAATTCAGAGTAGGTAGAGTCTTATCTATCACTCCCTGTATATCTTTCCTTAAGTGACCCAAGTGCATTAACCTTTTATTCTACCAGGTCCCTACAAACAGTTTACCCCATATGGCCATATGAAGGGGTTCACTGATAATTTCAAACATCACAGTATTCCATCTCGAGTTATAGGAAGTGGATTGAAGCCTAAGGAAGTCTGCTAAATGGACAGTATACCCATATCTCAGAAAGTCAGGCATGCCCAGGCCCCAGTTCTGTAGTTGTTATCTGAATTGTACCCCATTCCACCCTAGGTCTATGATCATCCCACATTAAAGTTTTCATAAGTTTGCCTAAGTTTACAGTGGTTTGATAAGGGGTGGTATCCATAACGCTTGAGTTGTGTATAAGTGGTGGGATAATAAGAATAACTGGAGAGCTTGGACCCTCTGGTCTATAACCATCATTATGTTTTCTTACTTTTTTATTTTAATCTGATAAATATTAATTAGCTGGTCTATATTCAGTTTCTGTGGCTTTTCCAGATTTTGAGCAAACGGTATCCCTATTTTTTAAAGAATTGTTTTGTTCTATTCCTGTTTAAAGTTTTGAGAGTGCACTATTTACTGATAGGGCACTAGTTTCTGAAAGATTAATTTTGTACCCCAAGATTTCCCCAGAATATCTAAAAGTCTATCCAGGTCTTTTGGAGGTCCCATTAGAGTAGTAAAACATCATCTGCAAACAATTATATCTTTAGCTGCAAGAATCCCCATACCCAGCCTTGTATAGCTGATGCTCACATTTTCTCTGCTATGACTTCCAAATATATAGCAAACAGCAATATGCATGTGGCCAATTTGGCAGGTGCCCCTATACAACTGTTGTTTATCTGACAATCCAAATGAGACCTTAAGTCTTGCCTCCACTCCCTGGTAAATGTTTTGTAATAATTTGAAAAATTGCTGTGGAAATCACTTCCTTAGTAAAATACAAAAAAGGTAGTTGAATGAAACCCTGTCAAATGCCTTTTCTGAGTTGAGACACAACATTAATTAATAGTGGTGCCCAGCCAACCTCGGCTATGTGAAGGATTATATTTGTTCTGGTTATATTATCAATAGTCCTTCTTTCCCAATATAAAACAAGTTCTGGTAAGAAGTGCAATAATATTTTGGCTAAAATGTTCATAAACATTTTATAATCACGGTTTCAGATTGATATGATGATATGGGTGCATATCATGAAACGTGCAGGGTATCCTTGCCTTGTTTATGAATGTCTGTTACTAGCTCCTGATTTCAGATAAAGGCGGAGGGCACCCCCCGATGCTATTCATAACTTTACACCATATATCATTGACTGTTTTTCCATGTAACATCACGCTGCCTACCACTATACCATCTAAGCCTGGGGATTTCCCTTTTCCTTGTGTTTTAGTAGTTTTTTTAGTAGCTTCCTCTAGTTCTTTGTGGGTTATTGGTTTAAGTAAGTTGTGACCTTGCTCTTCAGTTACACATTTGCATCGATTCCTTCTAAAAATGCTCTATTTATATTCAACTTTGTGGCATTACTTCCTTCATCTTATGAGTAAAGTTCAGCATAATACTCTTTAAAAACCTGCAAGATTCCATGGGAATTTTTTATTAAATTGCTTGTCTCTTATTTGACAAATCATTCTTTCCACTTTTTGCTGTCTAGGTTATGACACTTGGTACCTGGTAGGGGATGCTGTTGATGAAACTGCCTGAAATACTGCTTTCTGTAATGCCACTTTGGCATTTAAATACATTTGTACCTCTCTCTCTCTCTTAGCTCTCATTTTTTTATCCTGTTTTGAGTTAAAATCCCTTTGATGATTTAGAGCAACCTAAGATTGTCCTGAGAACTTTCCAAATCTCATGTCAGAGTACTGGCTAATTATGTTTATATGATTAACCTACCCTGGAATTTTCTCCTCAAAGTGTCCCACTCCTTCACTATTAGTTAATTTGCCTATGAGAAGATGTGTTACATTGCTTTGTGCACCTATATCTTGAATTTAGGATTATCAAGCATGTATGTAGAAAAGTGCCAGTGTCTTTGCATACACTCCATGTTTTCTACCTGGCATCGTAACAAGGGTACATGATTAGAAAGGATCAGGCAGCCCACAATAGTCTCTGAAATGAGATACACATCTTCTGACCACACACACACACACACACACACACACATATATATATATATATATATATATATATATATATATATATATATATATATCCTGTGTAATGTAGAACATGTTCCTAATTTTACAGAATAAAAGGTATACCCTGGATCTTCCCCTTGACTCAGCTTCTCTCTAACATTGGTTAAACCCATGGTGCAGGTATATGTCTTTATCTGCTTACTTATTTTTAGCAGAATATATTGTCTTGTGTCTGATTTAACTTCCTTCTTACTGAGTACTTTGTTCCAATCTCCTGCTGTAAATATACACTCATCTAAAAATCCAGCAGAGATGGGCAGCTTTGAAATCTTTGAAGATCTCCTGTGAGGCATTGATGGACTGGTGCCCAGTGCAACCTGGCAAAATCTAAGTTGAGAACATAACAGAAAAAAACATTCATGACTGAAGACCTTTCCACAGCATCCAGCTATAAAGTGCTACAAGGAATCCATCATTGGATGTAGTACTAGCATGCTCAGCTACAGATGTCTAAAAATAAGATGTGTGAGACTGAATTAATAGTTTAAACAGGTAATGCTTAAAAAAAATCCTCTTGTTGCATCTTTTGTGGCCCAGAACTGTGAAAGGAGGAAAAGTGGTAAAGTACTGGAACTTCAGGAACCTCTGCTGAGCAGATACAAATTCACAGGAGTCTGCCTTGGAAGGTCTAGTTGGAAGAAAGGTATATTCAGGCAGTGACAGGAACAAAAGGTCTACCATCTTGAGTGTAGAAAGACAAAATGTTCAGACGCTTCCTTGAAATAAAATAATCTTTTATCACAGATTCCACAGAAAGAATAAGAGATACCCCCGGATTTACGAATCCTCCGATAAGACTAATTAAGTCTTACTCGGAGGCTGCATTGGAATGGTATGACATCAGCATGCCTTGAATATTCCTGAGGGCATGCTGACTCAACAGTAAGTCCAACACGGACTGTGCAGGAAAGCAGGGGGCATGTCCGACTGCTGAGCAGTCTAAAGGTCCACGCCCCTGCAAGTGTCCGAAATGCCAAATGTCAATACACAAGAACAAGTCCGCTCAAATGTCCATGTACACAACACCACACTCCCTGACATTGTAAACCCCCAGCACAGTTATAAAAAGTAAAACATTTAATTTTTATTTTCTAATTCCCGATATAGCTGCCCGTATTTGCGCATGTGTGCGCGGGTGTGCCCATTGCTTAGCTGCAGTTAGCAATCCCAACATGGAAGAGGATAAGAAGGAAAATGTTTATGCAAATTATGCCAAAAAGCAATAGCGTAATGGTAGAGCGTTCGCACAAAGAGGAGGCATTCACGGTCCGAGTCCCACCACTCCCCTTCCTATTTATGTTCTAAAGTAGTATATGAAATAATTCCTGACATATATGATTAAAATTTTACTAAAAACTGTTGAAATGACCTATGTATCAGTGAACAAAATATATATTTATAAAGGATCCTGACATATAATTGCCCGCAGTTAAGCAGCGCTTTACCCAGCGCAATATAGCTGCCCGCAGTTAAGCAGCGCTTTACCCAGCACAATAGAGTTGCCCATAGCTAAATAGCACTTTACCCACTGCAATAGAGTTGCCCCTAGCTAAATAGTGCTTTACCCAGCGCAGTAGAGTTGCCCATAGCTAAATAGCGCAATCAGTTTGCGCGGAGATGCGCGCCGCACCTACCAGCACACCGTAGGGCAACGTGGAGCAACACTGAGCAAAGTTGCTTAATCACAGCCACACCCCCTAGCCTGTCTGGACAGTAGTAAAATAAAATGAACGACAAGGTTCGAACCCAGGACTCTGTGCACCATAATCAAAGTACTGAACCACTAAGCTATGACAGCTTAGAATAAACAGCCACTGTCAACATACATATACGTATAAATGGGTGAATAACCATTACTAAGCAGGCCTGCAGTCAGCCGAGAATTTTCAAAAATGGCCAATCACAAAAAAGTGCGGGAAATGCGGCATATTTAAGCCCCATAGGCAGGAATACTCACCATAACTGATTGTAGCTCCCATCTACAATTAGAATGGCTGGTGCTGGAGAGGCTACATGCTTCTGAGCGCAACGTTGGGGCATCAAGGAGTCAAAATTCATGGTTTGGCTCCTTGTCCACCATCATGAGTCAAGACTCCTGCAGGGCTAGTTCCAAGGGATGGAGTACAAGGCAGAGGCTTGGAACCGGTTAGCTCATGACCTCACCAGTGTCACAGGCATTCCTCGGAATGGTGAGCAGGTCCGTCACCACCATTCAGACCTGAAGAGATGGAAGCAGGACCTACTGAACCAATGGATACAGGAGGCCCATGAAATGCAAGATACCACACAACTGAGTAGGTAGCCATGGAATGCAGTATGTAAGAAATGATAATTGATTCTGTATAATGGATAGGTATGTCTCAATATCCCTTCATTTACTTCACAGCTGCAGGTGACCGTGCTGCGAATCAGCAAGCCTATGCAGATAGGCTGCTAAGGCTGTGCCACCAGGCAGGTTAGTGATTATTCTGCATGTATTGTTATATAAAATAGGTGAGAGAGCCTGAAAGAAAGTATTGTAGTCCAATAATACAGCCATAAAATGCCCTGAATAAGTCGTCTGCATGTACTGTTATATAAAATAAGTCAGCGAGCCAGAAAAAGAGTGTAGTAACCCCATTAAGAAAGGTAAAATATGTCCGGAATAATATCTCTGCAGGTACTGTCATATAAAATAAGTGAGCGAGCCTGAAAAAGAGTGTTCTAACCTATTAATAAAGGTATAATATGTCTTGAATATGTCTTCCATATGCACTGTAATATCAAATAAAGGAGAGAGCCTGTGGAAAAGTGTATAATGTAATTAATAAAAGTATAAAACCTGGAGTGTGTCTGTGTCACTTACTTTGAAATGTTGTTGTACCCTTGCATTATACAAATAGTACTGTTTTAATAAGTGCTGGCAACCCACAGTTGGGCAGTCCCATCTAAAGTGGGCGATGGAAGTGCTAGTAGCTGTGAAGCATATATACAGTCCTCAACAGACAGTTACTGGCTGGCATGCATAAGTAAATCTGGCACATGAGTAGCTTGTTAATTTGTTCCCCAGAAATGTGAGTGTGCTACAAGAAATGCAGGGTTCTGTACAAATTGGACAGTTAATATGTCAGATATAGGTCAGGTGTATAATGAACTAGCCAAACCCATTACACAACCTAATGCATGTTGGCAAGTGTAATAATACATATAGGGGATATACACCTGCAGTCACTAGGAATGTAGTGTAGACTAAAAGCACTTATAAGATGTTAATTGAGGTTTCTTTCTACACCCTACTGTATGTGCATACACCATGCAATTCCACACCTCAATGGGTATGTGTAAACTCAAACATTTGTTGGGACATATGTCCTATTGTTCTGTAAATATCTGCATTCACTTTGATGTATTTGCCCTGTTCAAACACCACAATCATGGTGGCCTGTTGCTACCAATCATCCCTGCATGCTGTTGGAATGTCCACTGTCATTCAATATATGCATGTGTTATGCTTGCTGTTCAACTGTTGGAACCTTGGTGTGTTGGGTTAATGGGGATATTACTGCATGCTGCTACAACTAATTTGGAATGCTGTTGTTTATGTTGTAATTAAACACACCTAATCACAGAACGTATGGGAAGGCCGGTCCCAGCAGACCCACCTGTCCCTCCTCAGCTGGTGAGTGCACCTGGCACCAGCAGGTCCGGTGCCCAGCCCGGGCTCCACTCCTCCATTGGTCCTGTGCCACCTTCGGGTGGATGCACTGCAGGGGATGGGGTTCATCCCCCCTATGCAAGCGTGGGCGGAGAAGGGCCACCTGTCACCCTTCGAAGGGTCCAGGTTGTGGTGCATAGGGAGATCCAGTGTTCAGTCGCTGATCCCCTACACCAGCTTGAGGTGAGAGTGGCGCATCTCACGGGTGAGCCTGCCCATCCTACGCAGCCCCCAGCACAGCCACCCTCGTGGCTGTGAAGGTGCAGTGGTGACTGCCCATGGGTGGGGATCTCAGTTCCACTGTTACCATCTGTGGGCTCATGGGCTTGCGATTTCCAAACATCCGACCCAGTCAATTGTGTTCACCCACTCCATGTGTCATACACCGCCCCTGTATGCGCCTTATTTGTCTTGTCTGTTTACCTCCCCAACCTACCTCCCCGGACATACCTACTTCCTCTACCTCACTTTCCACTCTCACCTGAAAAAAAAAAAAAAAAAAAACGGGCAATCTGTACCCACAAAAAAATTACACCCCATACATAGCTGCCCATTTCGCACACATGTCCACTGGACATGTAAACTGATAATTATAATTGGCAGTACAACATACTTTGTTGTCCTCGCCCCTCTCCCAGGCGTGGAAGGTTTCAAATGTCACTCCAAATGTATTGCATATGCATAGCTGTTGCTGGTAAAGAAATGGGCAGCTATGGACCTTCCCTACACCCGTCCTGCACATCCCGAGCTTGTTTTCCTACTGTCTTTCCCTCTTTGTGCCCCCTTCTTCACCACTTTCCTATCTCCAAATTTTCTTTTCTTTCAAAGAAATTAGCGTGAGGGTTAGCGGGAGTAAGCACTTTTAAGCAGTAGTAAGTGGGTTTAAGCGAGTGTGCGCATGTGTGCACTTAGCTAAGCATCACTAAGCGTCACGCAAACCCACTTACAACTGCTTAAAAGTGCCTTAGTCACTCTATGTCAGGGCCCTTGTTCTGCTCAGCAGCAAAATAAAACACCTCTGTCAGTCTCAAACCTTGGACATACTAGACTGCATGAAGTACCACTAAGCCACAGCAGATATACAAATAACTTGGTGCTGAAATAAATATATCATGCATTACAATGAGGGAATGTAAAGGGAAAATAGGAATGGCATAACACATATCCTGTTCTGTGGGTCTTTACCAGCAGGTGTTGTTGAATTGCATGACATGACTGTGAAAAGAGAATCAGCCATGCTAGTAGGGAATAAGGTTACAGTAGCACCTTACAAACTCCACACAGTATCAGACCAGGATAAACACTGGCATAGTTGAATAGGGCAGAGGCCAGACTTCCCAACTGTGACTGCGTTACAGGGATGTCCCTGATTCATAAACAAATGTTAGCTGTGCCCCTCTGAATCACTCTGAAAAGTACTAACATTAGGCAGACAAGTGGGGAATCACACTTAATGAATAATGTCAATAAGTGAGAGTAGACACTGCTTGCATGTCAGAAAAGGTGTAGTAGTACATACGCTCCGATTCCCAAGAAAGTCTCAACTGAAATATGTCGGTAATATATTACAGGTGTATCTCACTTATATGTACCTTTCCCTGAGGCTGTTCAAATATATACCTGAGAGTATCTGAGGCCTGGCAGAGGCAGAAACACACAGGCATATCAGCATTTCTGCTGTTACACACTCTGCAAATAGCTTTGGAAGGAGTTCCACAAGCATGCCCTTATGTAGGAGTACAACACAGAAATATCACAGGATGTAGCTTGTACTGCTAGCAACCAACTGTGACAATGCCATTGTTCCAGTGCTGAAAAGACTGGTGTGGTGCACAGACAAAGAATAATAGGCTAACGTCTGGCTACCATCTGGACATGTCCACAGGTGGGAGCTACGCAGACAGACTACTTGCCTTGATAGACTAACAGGTACACAGCAACCCTGTATGTTCAGCAAGATAAACATCACACGGTAATAAATAATGCTCTTTGCAGGTCTGCACCCCTACCCAAAAGTATGACACACCTGTGTATTCAGGCAAAACCAAGGGTGTATGTAGGCATACTCAATACTGAAATATGTCCAGTTGTCTTGAGCAGCCTGTGCTAATGTCAACACAAACAAACCACAAACTGTTCAGAAGTGAGTAACCTCATAATTACAGTATAGCAGTTCACAAACAGTGCATGTGCCAGAGGAATACATTGCAATAAATACATTTGTATGGCAGTTAATTGTCTAATTCAAAAAGAAAGTGCATACTCCCATGTATCCTGTGTTAGCATTTGGAGGGGTGAGTAAAAGTCTACACTGAGAAGTGTATACTGGAAGCAGCAACATTCAGATTTGAGTACAACATGCATATCGCTGGCTACAACCATAGCTTCAGATATGAGACATATACTAACTCTCCTGACTGACACAACGGTGTCCAGAGCAAACAAGCATGGGCCCCACCTTGGAAAGCTGAAAGGGCTACGCCTACCTAACCTAGCATTTTATAGCAGTGGGCTGCAATCACAGTGAGTACTGCAATTACCACACAGCAGGCTGCATGCAATTACTTAATGGTGCACCAATTGGTGCAGAGGCTGTCACATGCACATGTGCAGATACCTAGAAAAGCAGGCTGTACCTGCTGTCCACACATGCAAGAATATCATTGCAGGAACAGAGAGATAGAGATAGAGAGTGAGAGCGAGACAGAGGCAGAGACACAGACAGACAAAAGAGACAGAAACAGACAGAGAAAACCCCAAAAAAACAGTAACAACAGACGGAGCAGAGAAATACAAAGGTAAGGTATGTAACTCATATGTATTTGCTGGCATGTAGTACATGTTCTTGAAGAGTACTCTACACACTGTAAATCATCCATGTATGGCAGCAGTATGTATCTGCACATGTGCATAGGGCAAGGGACATACTGCAACTGTTAGTGAAGGGTGGACATATATATGTTGTTGAAGGTTGTTATGTGCATATATCTACGTAGGTTATAGTGTGTGGCATAGAAAACAGCATGCAGTGCTGGTATATGTCATGTGGTGGTTAAACACTGTGGGACTGATTTGTCAGATCTGCTGTGTTACAGCCAGTGAGGCCTGCTGAAGCTAAAGGACACCAAAATGCATTCTGCACAACACTGTGCAATATTATTACATAACTGTATATCTCACAACTGTCGCATAACTGATATCCCCACCATGAAAGGTGGACTGTACATGTGCCTATATGTACATATATATGTACAGCAATGGATGTTTAGATGTATGTGTATGTATATATATATATATATATATATATATATATATATGAGAGAGAGAGAGACACGGGGTCATATGTACCACAACAGGTGCGTGGTGACCAAGGCATGGACTGAAGACCAGTGTCGATACTGCAGTGCCATCCCTCCTTTCCAAAACATTGTACCCATTAACTACCACATAGGTGGAAATCTACCTAACACTGAAGGTGTGATAAGGGAACATGGGACACAGGTGGACAGTAGCCTCCCCTTTGATAATCACAGTGCCACACTAGTCTTGTAATCTGTCTATGTGGTACATGTCATCACAACAGTTGTGTCATCTAGGGAAATATAGGTCAGTGTTCCCCTCTACTCATCACAATGCCCCGTGTGGTATGTACTTCACATGACAACTACAGCAAGTGGAAAGGCCACAGACATACCTCACAAAGAGTAATACTGGCCTCAAACAGATGCCCTACGCAGACTGACTCACAAAACCACAGCTAGACTGTGTTGCATACCACCCACACAGAGATGACCTCTGCCGGACATACAGAGGTATGTCACACCCATAGCTGTTTGACAACCACCATGTCATCATATCACAATCCCTCTGGGCTACACGCTCTAGGGCCATAAACCTCGTCAGCTCACTAAACAGCACATGCTGGAGGGATAGGTTCCTAACTCAGAGATATGCCATACTCTGGAATAAACCACCTAGCAATAGCAAACAAGGCTCCTCATTAGCAGTTGTCATAAATACCCCTGATGATTGTTTGGGAGATAGGTAATACACCCCAGGAATCACCTCTGTGTTTCTGGTTGACAGGGGCAAGTGAAATCCAATTACATGTGTGTCAAAGGCAAGGGTAGCATATGGCTAGGCTGCTCTAGGCCCTAGGGCTAATAGCGTATTACCTACCTATGACACGATGCACACACACATGTACTCAATGCAATACCTGCTATGTGAGGTTGAATGAGTGTAACGCTGAATGTGTGCAAGGTCTGTAAAGGTGTGATAGCTTAGTATGAATTTGTATCTGACATGGTAGTCTGTGTCCTAGCTGTGAGGCCAGCAAAAGATGTGTATGTTATTGCTAGGCAGACATAGTAGTATGGCATACGTTGTGACGTAGTCTCTTGTTGATGACTGCGGTGTCCCATTGTAGGCTAAAGCAATACATGTATGCTTAGTGAGTGGTACTGCAGGTGAATCCAACTCCCATATGAACTGTAGTGCTACCTGAAGCTGTAGGCCTAAACAGCACAGTATGGTGTATGTTCACATTGCTTGGAAACACTGCCTTGTGTGTTTCCTGTAGTCTGCACAGATTACATACCTCAGGCATAAGGTTTTGTAAGTATTGGCACACAGTACTGGGTTGGTATACATTGGTGTGGTGTACGTTTGATGTGTGTGTAATTATGCCTGTACCATGCCCGCAATCATATGTGTGTTACAGGGTATACGTATGTATCTAGCAACATATATACTCTGTTACAGCAGTATACCACCTGTATTAACAACTGTGCACATATGTTAGGCAGGGGTATGGCATCAACGACTAGGGTGGTTTACTGGTACTACTGTAACTGTACTTTACATTCATTGCAATGGATGACATCTTTCTTCATGCATTAGCGTGATATATACCCCTGTGGTGAGGTTGTACATTGTGTCACAAACAGTGTGCCGGGTACTGTTGTATAGTGGTTTGATATATAGAGTGTGCCAGGCACTGTCAGTCAGTTGTGGCCTGAGCACCAATATGTGGTATTGAACATGTGTATCCTCTGACAGACAAATGGATGCTATATATGGCAGTTGAGTGATATCTGTAGTTAAGGGTGTAAAGTGTGCCACAGGACTCGCTCACACATTTTGTTCATTTCTCTTTCAGGTTGATGGCCCACCAACATAATCCCTGTTACACAGCAGCGGAGGAACAGGCAATCCACCACAGCCTGGTGCAGCACTACTCCCTGCTATTTTCCAGAAGCAGCCAGCACCAGCATGAGCGGACTGCACTGTGGCAAGATCTTGTTCGTCGGGTAAATGACATAGGCATGCATAACCAGACATATGAGCAGGTACGCCATCACTGCAGTGATTTAATTAGACATGTCCGGTGGCGTGCATCTGATATCCATAGACAACAGCGTGCCACAGGTGGTGGGGTGGCCATTCATCCCCCCCTCACCAGAGTGGAGGAGCTGCTCCTAAGTGTGGTGGCTCCTGGCCAACAACAGCAACTGCCACAGACATGTGTCATCATGGAGGCCGGAGCCACCCAGCATGTTGACATGGAACATGCAGGTAACATGCCCTATCTGTAGACTACAGTTACCTGTATTGTTAGATTATGCATATGTGAGATGTGTACTGTGTGTTTAGCAGTTGTGTTGCCTAGTGTTGTGCAATACCGATATTTGGAATATTATCTGTACACCTGTGACTGTCGACTGTTGTTCTACTGTAGTTTAGCAAACCCACAGTAGCAATGCCAAAGTTGTGGCCACTGACGAACTCTCTCATATTCTTGTAGGTCCCTCTGGTGTGACAGCAGGGCAGACGATCCATGCTGGTGAGTGTGTTATAACTTCAATATCGGTAATGAGATGTGCATGTCATAGGTGAGGTGTAGGCTATGTACACGTAACACACCTACGCATAATGCATGCTGTGCATGTTTGCTGTAAGACGTTGCACATCTCAGTAATGTCAGTAGCTGCTTCAATCAAATGCAATACACAGAGCATCAGACACACTTGTGGCAACACCATACTGCACATTGGATAGGCATAGTTGATACAGCTGTACACAACATAACACATTTGTCATACGCAGTACACCCCAACATGCTACACATGAAGTAACCACACACTCACTGTAAGTTCACACTTCAGTATCCCACATGTCATCCACACAGCACACATGATATACCTGAGGGGTAGAGGCCTATCATGGGGCTGTGCAACACTCTTCAACACATAACACAGTCATGTTAGGCAATGCTCCCTATTGGGCACCTCACACACCCATGTACAAAGTGGCTATGTAATTGTGAACATAGCCACAGCACTGCAGTTCAGGTACAGCATGCTAGGAGGTGGTCTGTTACATTAGTAGCCTTGAGTGACCACATGATGCATGATGATGATGGCTCATGGTACTACACCCCATCCAGTTACAGTGACCATAGTACTACACATAGTCATTGCTTTGCACCTCAGTGTTGTGTGTGTGTAAACATATGTACCTATACACAATATGCATAGCAGTCACCATCTGTACAAAGTGACACATATATGTCCTGGAATGCTATTAGGTGTATAGGTCACATGACACACATTGGGTATGTGTGGTGTTTAATGTTGCAGTCATGTAGCATGCCATGTCATGGCTGGCACCGACATATCTGCAATATGTCCCACACTCACCATAACCACTGTACAATGGCCATGTCGAGCATTGGTATTCCATCACGTATACATGCACCACTCATCCCGTGTTTGTACATAGCATGCATGTGCCACACCTGTGCCCACTATTATCTGCTACAGACACAGACACTGTAATCAGACATGGAAATACATGTGACACACAGATAACACATGCAGCCATGGTATGTATACCTGTGAGTGATGGTGCACAGGACATTGTAGAGCTGATAATACTTGCACAGCAATGTTGTGTCCTTGTACACATTGTGCTCCAGAGTGTAGCCAATCACTGAACAACTACACACATGCATCAAAGCCATGTATACTGTTATTAACTAGGGCTGTCTACACTTGCACTGCATGGTCTTGAGCAACACATATTCTGCATGCTGACACATGTGAGGTGATTGTTTGCCTTGTGAGACTGTCACCCACCTTCAACCACTATTGAGTATGTGTTGGATTGCTGGTGTGTGTGTGTATCTGCTGTAGTGAGGAGTGTATTTGTGTGCATGTGTGCATGTGTGCATGTGTGCATGTGTGCATGTGTTCATGTGTGCATGTGTGCATGTGTGACAACATCATGTACAGATTGTAAAGTGTGTTTCCTGTCTTCCTCTCACAGGTGCTGAGGTTGGGTTGGCTGAATGCAGCAGGGAACCTGAAGTCACTGCCACAAATAGTGGAGATCATGATACATGTATTGTGGTACAGGCAGGTTTGACAGGGTCTGTCATTGATCTGCCAATCGACAGTACACAGCTTTCCACCCCATCTATGTGCACACTCATACTGCCAATACATCCCTCATCAACAATGGCCTTAGCCGAGGGACAGCATACAGTTGGCATTGACCAGGATAGTGTGGTATCCATGGCACATGCATCCCCTCACAGCAGCCATACCCGGATTCCTGGAATGGTACCACATAGGCGGATGTCCAGGGGTTCTCATGGGAGCACGGCTGGTCGTAATGCCCCTGGCAGACGTGCCCCCACAGGTCTTACAACCTCAAGTATGTTCCGAGCTGTAATGCAGGCACAGGCATGTATGGAACGGTACACCAGACAGGGACTAAGGGCGCAGAGGGCCCATTACACCGCTATCAATGACAGTATCCGTGACCTTACCAGTGCCATCCGTAATTACACCGAGGTCATTGATAGACGTTGGGGAAGACATTAGATGCCCTCCACAATGTGTTTTCCATGAGCCAGGACCATGCGGGATGGTTGAGATGTCGACGCGGACGTATGCCAGCAACATCAACGGCTGGCAGTCATCGCGGACGACCCACAGATCACAGCCACTCCCATAGTGGCAGTACACGCCCCAACAATGCTGGGGCTGGCCTGTCGATTGATCGTCCTAGTAGACCACATGCAAGTGGCTCTGGCCAGTCCCAGCAGGGACATGGGTCCAGTCGACATACCTCTGCCTCTGATGATAGTACCCAGTCAGGCTTGGTACCCGATACTGTCCCTAGCTCCCCTGTCAGGCACAGGTACCATGTCCATGCCCAGAGAAAATGATCTGTACAGCCTGGCAGGTACAGTCTGTGGCTGTCCCACAACCTCCCGTATATGGCAGCCACATGGTGGAGCTGTGTGCATGCAGACACACACACATTAACCAAACAACTAGGGCTCACACATACACACACACATTCCATCAACATTGGCCCATGCTGTACTGTTGTCCCTCACACACACACACACACACACACACACACACACACACACACACACACACACACACACACACACACACACACACGTCGATTGGATGGGTCAATGTCAGGCTCTGGCAAACCAACAACATACCCTGTGCATATGATGAAACCTGTGCCACCTCCTGTCATCTGTAACATTGATGCAGGAACAGGCTAACATGGTGCTGATGCACAGGGTGACATTATAGCAGTGTAGCAATGTTAGCATGTTGTCAACAGGAAAGTGTAATGATATCCTTGTAGGTATATCTGAGCAGGCATGATGCATCAAAGCTATGATTGTCAATGTAGTATTGTTTACACCAGTGTTAAGTCTGAGTATGTATTGTCCGCCCATGTGCCACTTGGCTGAAGTGTATAGTGTTGCCAGCATGTGTTAGTGAGTGGACAGTACGTGTGTGATGTGTGCAGTACAGATTAGCAGGTGTACATCTGTGAACATGATGGGGGTGCACTGTCTGCATGTACATGCATAGTGGACACATGGGATGTGTGACATACCCTGTATTACACAGTGTTAACATCTCATAATATCTCTCGGTGGCCAGTATGCATTCTACTACAGATATGTTCTAACATGGGTACACATGTGTGTATGACATGGTTTGACACTATGCTGTGGGTGATACTGTTACTATCTGTCAATGTTTTGCATTCTGGTAGTATACACAACCTCAACAGCCTGACTATAAACAATCATTAGATGATGTCCTGACAACTGACACACAGATGTAGGGAACTCAGTAACAGTTGAATCCTTCCGGTATTATACTATAACAGTAACCAGTGGTATTGACCGCCACCTATCCATGGGACCACACCTGTTTGGCATATAGCCCTCTTAGGCACATGCAAACACACTTGGGATATGTCCATCCACATCTTGAAATGCATGCATTGGCCTACAATGCATTCTCTGGATGGGACACATATCCTACACAAGGGTATCATACAGACAGATACCTGTTGTCCAACACATGCTGTATAGCTCTAAGCCAACTATAGCATAGTCATCCACATTTACTATACATACTATCCCGACAGTACCACATAGGTGGTAGCCCCCAACATGTATGTCAGGTACCAATGTGTACATACAGCCAAGTGTTATGTCATCTGTCCTTTGGTATCCACATATCCAAAGGTATTGTGGAGTCCCTCGGTGTAACACATAAGAAATTAGGGGCCTGTATGCATATCCACAAGGCTGTTGTACACCTATAATGACTGTCCATTATTGCCAGACTTTGCTGTGTATGAACATGTCTGACATATACCACAGGCATGTACCCTCACTCACACTAGTCTATAGTAACTGTCATGGGTGTGTGTGACACAGATGACCTTGGCCACAGATCACTACAGTGGCCGGCATTGTCACATACATACATATGTGACCTATGATCTGTGAAGCAGCGGCACAATCTGTCAAAGGTAACAAATATATTCATGTAGTATGCAGGCTTCACACCTATGTACTACTTGAGGTCACATGTACATATATTTATTTGCCACACAGATACCTGTTGTGTGCAATGCACATACTGTTTTAATCCTGATATGTCATACAATAGTAAAAGCAAAACCCACACCTCATTGACCAACAGCATCACACACACACATACTCAGCAATTGCAGGATTCAAACCCTACCTATGTTATGACACTAGAGACATACGCATTAACACGACACACTATATACTTTACTGGGGTTTTCATTTCCACTGCTATATTTGTAGGATGCTGACATCATCAGACTTGCCAAAGAGGAATACACCTCTTTTAAGGTGTTTCCCTAGTCTCCAAAAAGGGCATTCCTCTCAAAGGAAGTCACACAGACACACCCCAACACACACACTCAGCAATTGCAGGATGAAAACCCCTACCTAACTATGTTATGATACTAGAGAAATAAGCATTAACACAACGCGGTACATGCTTTACTGGGAGTTTTCATTTTCACTGCTGTATTTGTGGGATGCTGACATCATCAGACTTTCTAAAGGGGAATGTACCTCTTTTAATGTGTTTTCCCAGTCTCCATAAAAGGGCACTCCTCTCAAAAGAAATCACACACTGTCAGCAATTGCAGGATTCAAACCCCTATCTAACTATGTTATGATACTAGAGAAATACACATTAACACGACATGCTATATGCTTTACTGGGTGGTTTCTTTTCTCCTGCTATATTTGTAGGATGCTGACATCATCATACTTTCCAAAGAGGAATGTACCTATTTTAATGTGTTTCCCCTGTCTCCAAAAAGGGCACTCCTCTCAAAGGAAATCACACACATACATACCCCACAGTCAGCAATTGCAGGATTCAAACCCCTGTCTAACTATGTTATGATACTAGAGAGATACGCGTTAACACAACGTGCTATATACTTTACTGGGTGTTTTTATTTCCACTGCTGTATTTGTGGGATGCTGACATCATCAGACTTTCCAAAGAGGAATGTACCTCTTTTAATGTGTTTTCCCAGTCTCCAAAAAGGGCACTCCTCTCAAAAGAAATCGCACACACCCCCCACACACAGTCAACAATTGCAGGATTCAAACTCCTACCGAGCTATGTTATGATACTAGAAAGATGCACATTAACACAACGCGCTATATGCTTTAGTGGGTGGTTGCTTTTCTCCTGCTATATTTGTAGGATGCTGACATCATCAGACTTTCCAAAGAGGAATGTACCTCTTTTAATGTGTTTTCCCAGTCTCCAAAAAGGGCACTCCTCTCAAAAGAAATCACACACAATCAGCAATTGCAGGATTCAAACCCCTACCTAACTATGGTATGATACTAGAGAGATACACATTAACACAACACACTACATGCTTTACTGGGTGGGGATGCTGACATCATCAGACTTTCCAAAGACTCCTCTCAAAGGAAATCACACACATATCCCAACACACACACAGTCAGCAATTGCAAGATTCAAACCCCTATCTAACTATGTTATGATACCAGAGAGATACACATTAACACAATGCACTATATGCTTTACTGGGAGTTTTCATTTCCACTGCTGTATTTGTGGGATGCTTTTCCCAGTCTCCAAAGGGGGCACTCTGTCAAAAGAGATCCACACAAAAGGCCCCACACAAATTGCAGAATTCAAGCCCTACTAACTATGTGCATGATACTAGAAGATCGCGTGTACGAAGCTATATACTGGGTGGTTGCTTTTCTCCTGCTATATTTGTAGGATGCTGACCTCATCAGACGTTCCAAAGAGGAATGTACCTCTTTTAATGTGTTTTCTCAGTTTCCAAAAAGGGCACTCCTCTCAAAGGAAATCACACATCCCCCCACACACAGTCAGCAATTGCAGGATTCACACCCCCACCTAACTATGCTATGATACTAGAGAGATACACATTAACACAACACGCTATATGCTTTACTGGGTGGTTTCTTTTCTCCTGCTATATTTGTAGGATGCTGACATCATCAGACTGGACATGGTAATGTGTGTACACTTTGTTTTATGCAATCCCAGGAATGAACCATGTGGGTCAGCAGGTGTTAACAGCTTGAACAGGACCCCACAATTCTTAGCTTGTGTGATCTATCTGTGGGCAAATTGCCATTCCTTCATATGACAACATATTTATGCAGATTGTTGATTTTGTGGATACGACATGTGTCTGGGATGTTGATACAGGTCTAGTCAAAGTCTATGTGGAACGTGTGTAGCTCCGTTCAGTGATGTATGTCCTGGGTGGCTGCCTTGCAAACAGTCTAGCATGTTTGGGAACCATGATCTGCCCATTAACATACCACAGTTGGTAGGGTTGTGTGTTTGCCGGCTTCCAATAGTTCTGTTTATGACTTCAACCATGATGGACTCCATGGCCTTGCAGCTCAGACTTCATAGGCTTATTGGACTATACTTCCCATGGTCTGTTGTGCACCAACACCTGTGGGGAGTGCCATATGTTGCTGAAACACATTCAATGGTTTCAGATCCTGTAGAGAGGGTGAGGCTCAACAGACTGTTCAGGTGTAGGGTCTGTTTGTTCTGTAGTTCACTCATGACACATATTAGGAAATAATGTAATCCAATTGATGCCATGCTTTTGGCTTTGGGGGGAGCTGTTTACCCATTCTACATGTGATATCTCCTGGTATGATGATAGGGCCTTTTGTCAGTGGGAGGTGGGTATGTATATATGGGTCTGTCTGACAGCATGTCGGCATTGTCAGTCAGGTACAGTTGGCCCTGACTCAGGACATATATGAGTGTACATTGCTATTTATGACATAGCTGAAGGAGGTGTCATGGTTCAGGCTGGACTCCTTTGCAGATAATCTTTCCAAAACACCGACAAACCTGAGCAATAAACCCCTGTTATACTCTTTTACACACTTAACACCCTACTGATCCTTTGTGATCAGTCAACAGAGTATGTCATCATAATATCTTGGCATGTCCAAAGGTCGGTTTTGTGTGTACTCTCCAGTCCAGCTGGTGAATATTGGAATTTTGACGCAATGTTACAACTGCCTTATGTACACAGACAACCCTCTCCTCCTCCCAACAAACTCAGATATATGTGAGAGATGCAACTATATAGACATACAGGAGGCTGAGCTCTCTCGACCCATGACTGGCACAGTCTATCAGGTGGTGAAGGCAACCACACACACCACAAATCCTGTCTTGCATAGACCTACAGCGACAGCAATCAGACTACATTACCACACAAAAACATACTCGGAGGCTCTAAATAAACTCTGCCTAAGGAGCAGAGACCTCCAAAGCAGACACACAAACAACTGCTACCCCACAACAATATCCACATATCACATAGCTCACAAAGTCAGTGTGCCACACAGTCACTGCCCTTAGGGCTAAACAACACACCTAATACACTTGTAATAGGTGGCACTTATTGTCAGACACACTGACATCCCATTCACCAGGCTGAATAAGGAGATGGTCACTTTGAGCTGTATTTCAGGGTGCCAGGATCCACCACATAACACATGCACTCAGGTCACTCCAAAGCAAGTACAGAAATGGCTCCATCATTGTCCATGCTGGTGCGAATAACCTCAGACGTTCCTCCCTGGACTACATAACAAGAGACATAGAGGAGCTCTCTGATCATGTAGCCCAGGCCAGTATGACCCTGACCTTGTGTAGCATCTTACCCTCACCAAGAATGATGTCACAGTATACAGACAAACTGATCACTTTTAACAGTTGGCTAACATATTGGTGTCATTCAAAGGGGATCCAGTGTCTGTCAGCCTGGGATGACATGTTCGACATGCCATGTAGCTTCATTATGGACAGCTTGCACCTGTCACCCCTGGGCTTTCGAATACTGTTTAAGGCTCTTGACACCCCCATAATGCCTTTTTAAAGCGAGGCTCAAAAGACAAACCCACCTCCATAGACATTACAAGGTAAAAGAAACTAAGGGTAATGCTGCTCAACACCAGATGTCTTACCCTCAAAATGTGCGCACTCAGGACTCTCCTCAGTATGGAAAATGTCGATATCTGTGCAGTAACAGACACCTGGTTCAGGCTCCCGAAAGCACACCAGCACTAACAGGTTGCACTTCATACCATGCTTTTTGGCCACAAGACTCGGACCTGCCAACACAAATAGGGGGAGTATCCATATACATCACAGATACACACACCTCCAGGTTAGTAGCACTGCACGAAGCATCGGAGACCATACATGTGCAACTAACAGTGGGCAAAACTGCCTTTCAGTTTGTAGCCTGCTACAGACCACCCTCCCAAACTCAGGAACCCCACTCGGCTTTCCTGGGAACACTGGAGAATATGAAGGTCTCCCCAAACACCATTATATTGAGTGACTTCAAATACCCAAACATTGGCTGGGAATACTACTCAAGCCTCAACACCCTCGCCCAACAGTTGCTAGTATTTCTAAACTCAAATGCTATGGCACAACTGGTCACCACACCCAAAAGATGGGAAAACATATTGGACCTGATCATCACTAACATGGGGACTCTATGTTCCACACCAGAGGTATACCCCTCATTGGTAAGGTCAGATCATACATTTATCTCACTGGACATCCATATCCCGTCCACACCACCATCCTAGGTAATCTCAGTGAGGAACTTCTCAACAGCAAACGTCACACTTCTCCAAACCAAGGTGGTATCCTTCAAAGACCCTGGGACAGTGTTAAATATGGCTCAGACCGCTGAATCCTTTACAAATGCATTCTATGGACACCTACTGGATTGCATGGATCATGCTATCCCAAATAACAACAAGACTCACTCCTCCAAAGGCAGGGGACCTGTCTGGTGGACCCCGGCCATTAATAAGCTGTACAACGAAAGGAGGAGGCTACTACATAATAGAGCACAATCCCAACAAGGGAAGGCATCTCTGATCAGTACTAGCAAAAAGCTACGATCACTCATGAATTCATCTAAGGCCCGCTTCTAATGGAAAATTGCACCAGACACTTAGGACAATCACAAGGCCTTCTTTAGTTATGTTGGGAACCTGGATAGAAACTCACAAATATGCTGTGAGTTACTGCATACTGACTAAACATACCCTGAACCCACAGAAATTGCCAACATCCTGGCAAACAGGTTCAGCGCAAATGTCTCCCCCCCATCCCCCCTAAAGTGCAACTGTCCATCCCAACAGAGTGTAGCCTCCCTGACATCACAAATGAACAGGTGAGTGCTGCCCTCTCCAAAGCAGACAACACAGCATCAATGGGACCAGATGGTGTCCCGGCCTGTGTCTTACACAAACTTCATGATGAACATAACACTCCCATTAAGTCACTGTTCAATATCAGAGTTACTACAGGATATGTACCCAAGGAATGGCGTACAGCAACAGTGGTCCCGCTCCACAGAGGTGGTGCCACAACGGACCCCGGACAATATTGCCCTATAAGCCTAACTAGCCTGTTCTGCAAAGCTATGGAGTGTATTGTCATGGAACTCATACACATAGATATTGGGAACCTACAGAAACTGGATCCTACACATTTTGGCTTTGTTGTGGGCAGTCCTTGCCACTTGAACCTGTTCAACTTCTTTAAAGAGTCACCAGGTCCATAGACATAGGGAAGGTTGTCCACACAGCCTACCTGGACCTTGCAAAACCCTTCAACACAATACCCCACTAGGCCATTATACATAGGCTCACCAGCTTCGATATCGACACATATGCCACAAGATGGATTGCTAACTGGATCAGGGATAGCACCCACATGGTCAGTATTGCAGGTGCCATGTCTGACTATACACCAGTTACACGTGGCATCCCACAAGGCTCAGTCCTGGGACCTCTCTTGTTCAGTATATATTTCTCTGATGTACAGGCTAACACAGGAGGAATATGGCTGACCATGTTCGCAGATGACTGCAAACTGGGTGCCATAATCAACTCTCCAGCTGGCACAAGCATCCTCAAACAGGGTCTCACAGAGATGGATGACTGGTGCCAGAGCCATGGCCTACAGCTAAATGCCATTAGATGCATAGTCATCCCCTTTGGGAATAACAACATGCCCACACATTACCACATAGGTGGTAATCCATTACGTACAGTAGGAGTTGTTAGGGATTTGGGGATACGAGTTGTTAGTCCTCTCGCCTTTGACAATGACGTTGCCAAAGTGGTTAGACAGACCTTCCATATAGCCCACCTTATCCCATAAGGTTTCACATCTAGATCAAGTGAGGTCATTGTGCCCCATACTCATCAAGACCATGCTTGGATACAATGCCCCATTTGGGATGTACCTTACCCGACACCGGCAGCGACTGTAATGGCCACAAAAGTACCTCAACAAGCAGATCTATGGACTGACACAGATGCCCTGCGCAGTTCGGATAAAGTAACTACAGCTCTACACAGTCGTTTACCGCCTACTCGGATGCGATCTGTGCCTGTTGTTTAAAGCCATGTCCAACCCAGAATTAATGGACATGCTCCACCTCAGGATATCTGAATCCCTTAGAGCTACATGCTCCAGGGATGTAATCCTCAGCACAGATATTCATAGGACATGCTGGAGGGACAGATTCTTATTCCAGAGGCTTCACTCACTCTGGAATGAGATCCCAGTCCCGCATAGGCAGAGCCCCCCACTGACCACCTACAGGAGACATCTTGACAAGTGGGTGGGTGGGTGATCGTATGTTTACCCCTGGGATATCTTCTGTGTCCCTGCTAGACAGAGGCACAATAGACTAAACGTAAATGGGCTCTCTTGTGTGACCTACTATTCACAGGCACAGTGTACTAATCTAAGCCAAACACACTCTGGCTAGGCTTATACATGCCCTAGGGCAGATAGCCTAGTATCAACCTCTGAACCTATGATAATGTTCGGGATGCACATTGTTTATTGATGATACTGATTGCAGGTTTTTTATCTTCCTTGCTTTCCCACTTTCTATGAACAACCCAAGTATCTGCAGAACATATTTGATTATGACAGGGTTCCACTATATTATATATGTGTCTGTTGTCATATAACTGTGTGCACAGGGCGGATTGCTGAATAGTGAGAGGCTCCTGGGTTAACACATGCAACTGCCGAATATGTGTGGCCCACTGCTGTACTCAGACATGGCCTAAGTGTGTGAGCATGCCCAGTTCGGCCTTTCAGTGTTTTGTTGCCTGACATTTGTCTCATTTATTCAAGTGTGTGAGCATGCCCAGTGTGACCTTTCAGTATGTTGCTGTCTGAGGTCCACTACATTTGTTGATGTGTGTAAACATGACCAATATTAACATTTATACTATATGTGTGTTGAAAATCAGGTTCTATTCTTACTGCAGGGCTCACCTTTGTGTCATAACTCAACAGCGATTATGCTGTACCTGCAGGGTTTCCATGAGATACTTTGCATAGACATCAATATTTCTTCATACAGGCTGACCATTGAAATACTGTCATGGTTTAGTAGTTCAGTACTATGACTATAGTGCACAGTATCCTGGGTTCGAGGCCTGTCACTGCTTTATATTTTCATACTGAGCAGACCAGACTGCTTAAGGGCCAGTAGAGCAAATATGAGCATGTTGGCTTTTGTTCAGCTATGCCCAACTTAGACCAAGCTTGTCCAACATTGCTCAACGTTAACCAACATTGCTGAACGTTGCCCAATATTGCTCAACATTGACCACAGTTGTGCTAGTTGGTGTGTGCAATTTTGTTTACATATACTAAATTGTGGTAAAAACTGTTTAGCACTGCTTTATATTGCTTAACACATGGCAATCATGCCTCAGGTGGTGCTGCAGGGCTGCCTGTGTTGGATGCACATACTACGCTCCCTATACATGTTTGACAACAGGTAGTGTTAAGTTAGGCATCCCTTTTACTTTATGTGCGAGTCAGAGAGAGGTATAATTTCCAGGGTTCCTACTGAGCCAGTGTATGTGCTATGTGTTGCCTCTTTGCCAAGGCCAAAGCATACTGGGCACGCCTCCTTCTGCCTACTGGGGCAGGCTCAGGTTGTTCCTCCTCTGAGTCACGCTCTGCCTGTTATGGCCTTGGCAATGGTGGGGGGCTGTTTGGCCCAGGCCTATGCTGGTCCTGCTGCAGCTGTTTTTGCAGGATCATATTATGTAGCATAGCACATACCATGACAATTTGGGTACATGTAGTTGGTGAGTACTGCAAGGCTCCACCAGATGTGTCCAGGCACCGGAACCATGACTTGAGCAGCCCAAACACATGCTCGATTACATTTCGTGTTTGTGCGTGTGCCTCATTATGGTGTTCCTGTTCAGGTGTGTGTGCGCTTCTGATGGGTGTCATCAGCCACGGCTCCAGTGCATAGTGACCATGAGGGATGTCCCCATTGGCAAATGTCTGGTACAGCTGTGTCAGATGCCAGATATGGGAATCATGGTAGCTTCCAGGGCAGCCAGCACACACATTCAGTATTATGCCCTGGGCATCACACACAACCTGGCAGTTGATGGAGGGGAAGCCGTTGCAGTTAAAGTAGAACCTACCCCGCTCACCGGCTGGTGCTTTGATGCATATGTGCGTGCAGTCTATTGCACCCATTACCTCAGGGTATTCCGCTATTTGCTGGAAGAGACGCATATTGCTGGCCAATATCTCACGGGAATTGGGGAAATATACATGATCACCAACATGTGCTGACATGGCATCCAGGAACTGGTGCAGTACCCTGGATGCTGATGCCTGTGATATCCCCATCATATCACCAGTTGGTCTCTGGAAGGTCCCTGTTGCTAATATTCTTAGGCCAACACATACCTTGGTTTCCACTGGGATGGGTTCCCCTCTGTTGGTTCTGTGTGTGAGGCGTGGCCTGCACAGCTCAACAATTTGCTGCATGAGGTCTCTGTCCACTCTATAGCGCTCCACTATATCCAGCTCATGTAGCCCCTGACAGGTTACCCTGGGCCTCTACACTCTTCTCCGTCTCCTCACTGTGGGTTGTTCAGCAGCATTCGCATTGTCACCACCCTCAGCATGTTGCATATGTCGCCTTATAACAGCAATGGCAGCCCCTAACATTTCTTTGTCTCAGTAAAGCTTTTTCAGTTTTCACTTCTATTAGCTTACTGCAGTGTTGCAGTGTCTCTGAGAGAAACATCGTGCAATGTTGTTTGCAGAGTTTTAAGTGCTGGGCTGGGCTGGGCTAGTGTACTGCCTGTGTAATTGCCTGATTTTGATTGTTTTCACCTGCTAGCTCTACTAGTACTCCCTGTTTAACTTCCTACTATTTGTTGTGCTTCCTTTTCCCTTTCTGTTTCCTCAGGGGGCAGCGCTGTGCACACAAGCGCAAACACGCTCACACCAGCTCACACGCACGCACACATGCTTACACGGACAAAAACTTGCTTATTCTTGCTAATATGCATGCACACCAGCGCAAACGCACTTACACAACCTTAAACAACCTTAGACATGCTTACTCCGGCTTAAACGTGTGCACACAGGCGTACACGCGCGCACAGTCTTACTCGGATATACAGGTGTGCACCCACACGCAAACACATTGCAAGCACTTCTACAAGAAACTTTAGTATTATCCACGGCATACACCTTCAATTTCTTGACTTTAGCTAGGGTACCTGTTGACACACCTCTTCCAGTGATGAGTAACTAACAGCAAACGCATGCCACTCTGCTCCAATGAGTTTCAATTCTTTCATACATACCCCCCTCATGATGTCACCTATCTTCTACTCTGATACTCACCTTATCCTACTCCTACACTCCACTGACTGTGCTCATTTGCTATGTAAACTTGGAATTCACTAATCTTACCCACATTTGCATAGGATTGCCTACTAATGCTTGGTTACATCTCTTAGACTGAGCTTCCCCCCTTAGCAACCTATACTCGGAAGCCATGTTGCCTTCGGCCTGCCATTCCCTTGCATTGTAAATTAGGAATTACAATAAAATCCACATTTGTGGATTTTAATTATTGGTTTTCTGTTTTTTAGAGCGCATCATGTTTGCGCGGCGCTGCGCTTAAACATCGATGATCAGGATAAAAAAAAAAACTTTTATTTTTATTTTGCATCGGTGAACATTGCCAATGGCCGTATATTTGGCCATTGGCATGCTTCCTCAACTGGATGCAACCTTTATTTGGTGCTGTCATGGTTCCGTTTTGCTATTTGCAGAACGGTACTCAGTTGTCAACTGAGTACATTTCTGCAAATAACACTACTCTTACTCGGACAGGTTCGGGTTTCCTGGATCGCAAATTTACCTCATTTGCATAGCTTTCGCCTGCAATTGAGGTAATTTGCATATCCAAGCCCTGTCCGTGTAAGACTAGTTTTAGGAGCTCTGTTGCATGCCCCTACCGGCTGTTCCTGGATCGCTCGGCGGACATGTTGGCTGCATGGAGTCTTACTCTACTCTTTGACTCCGTGCAAGCCTTCGTGAATCCGGCTCATAACTTCATCACAACTTGCTTCATATGAGAAATCAAATGTTTCTTGATGGAAAAATATGGGATAATTGACCACTCCAGAGTAGTACATGATCATGAAAATATATAAAAAGGAGGTATTCAGAAGATGTGGAAAAAGGAAGATTTGCTACTAACAGTTAACAGAGACCTTTATCTCTTTAGACTTCACAGGAATAGAAGAGCCAGAGCAAAAAGTGAACAGATCTTGACCTGCACTTTGAGGACCATTCATTATCTCTTTTGATGTGTGTGTATGTGTGTGTGTGTGTGTGGGGGGTATATTTCATTATTACCTGTAAAGCAACTCAGCATGAGAGAAAACACTATGCCCTCTTACACCCAGTCAGCCATCTCCTGCTACCTGGTAAACAAGTATTCCAAATCTAATATTGGACAGTGAAACCTTAGACAGCATTTGTACATGATTGCTTACCAAGATACTGGCACAAATATGAAAAATAGTTTTCATAATTGATATATAAACTGTTATAACTCTGCAACTGTAACAGACAGAGGTCATGCACACCTCCCAACTGTCCAGATTTTTGCAGAATGTCCAGATTTTTACCTCATATTTTTAGTCCGTTCCTCATAAAATTTGTGGTTTTCTGGCAGATCACCAAGGACTGAAATAGCTAAATAATTACATTTCAGTTTCAGACTTCATATCCTTCAGAAAATGCATGTTAACATAAAACCTGCCATTCTAGCAACTTTCTAAGTTTATAAGAGCAATATTTAAAATCTGTCCCCCATTATTTTTAGCTTTGTCCAGATTTTTTTATTTTAGTGGTTGAAATGTATGTATGACAAATTTGTCCTCAATGAAATCATATTTCGGTTGATACCTCAGAATAATGTCACATACCATGTGATGCTCAATAAATCTACCATGTTTCAAAATTTGTAATTACAAATAAATTGTTGCATCTTATGTTTAAGTGGAACATTAACACTAATGTACTTTTATTAAACCTTCCCACATGTTGCTGATTGCAAAACCAAGTCTCATGCAACTAAGTCATTATATGAACTATAACAACAATACAAAAGCATGCTTTCATAACTACTCCTACAGTGAAAATACCTGTATATCCCCCTAACTGTGGCTCAAAGTCAGATATCCTGCGACAGTTTCATTTACAAACCCTTCTCTGAATCTAACTCTATGATATTTATAACATCTTTTTGCCAGTGAAATACTATTGTAAAATATATTGAAAAACATGCTACGGTGTGTATTCTGCTATATCAAAGTATTGTGTCTTCATTTCTAATGCCTTAACCTATATGATCACAATACAGAATATTTTCAGCACATCTTTTGAATCTCAAATGCACAAATTAACTTCCACAACCATTACTATAAACAAAAATTCAAAACCCATTTCCTTGTGGCCCCAAGTAAGAGACTCTGCAAAGCTTTGTTTCCCATATCCTCATCTCCATCCCGATGTCTCATATTCCATTTTTTTTTCTTTCTGCCACCGAAATATTAATTCAAGCATTAAAAACAGACTATATCTGTAAACTTCTGTAACAAAATATTGCATCATCATCAGTTTGCTAATATCTTTGAGTCCATGTTTATGTCAATATATTTTCCAGTATCCGTTTGTAAATTGAAGCACACTCCCACTGATCACACACTATATTGGAATGCCTGGAATTATTAGACAAATATGCATGTTTTCATAACTACTCCTAAAGACAAACCATGTTGTCAACACTAGTTTTCATTGCTGTCACCCAGAATTAATATTAGGCAGATTACTCCGTATCTTCTCAAAAACTAGCATATATAATTTGTGGAGAAAAATCATTTTTTCCTAGTAGGAGCAGAGTATCCCGAAACATAATTTTTTAGAAGATTTTTCTCCTTTCTGCATCATCCTGTAGTGCCCTACCCAGTGTTCCATGTGCATTGCTAGGGCAAGCAGGTACCTCCTTAGCCTCCCAGGCTAACTCAAGTAATGTTGGGCCTGATGCAGAACGTAAGGGTGCCATAGGGGTCTGTTGTTCACATCCACAAGGGGGTTTAATTTCATGCTCTACCAGTTACGCACCCTCCCTCCCCTTTGTCCCTTCTAGCATGCAATGGGGAAGTGCAGTAACCCTGATTAACCTTCTGCTTCACTACTGATATTTCCTCCTCCAGAACCAGAACTTTAATGCACACTCCTTGGAAGCAGGACTGTAACTGCTGAACACAATTCAACATACTGGTGTAATCTATCCTGTTTGATGTTCTGAAAGTCCACATGAATCATACTGTATAATAATTTATCCTGTACTATTGTCACCTTTACTATTGTAAATACCTACTTTATTTTATTATTACTTGTATTTTTAGTATTCTTTTTATTGAAATCCTTTCATTTACTATGTAATAACACTGATTTTTAATTGTTTTAATTTAAATTTCTATTTGTTACTACTGGAGCTTTTCTCCCCGGGCCTCTACTGAAAATGGAAATATATCCAGTTGGACTAGCCCGGTTAACAAATGTAAAATAAAAATAAAAATAAATAAATAAACAGTATGTCACCCTGACTCCACAACAGTTCAATCTCATCCCCACTATATTCATCCCTTTGGCAGACATATCCTAGTGTGATGTCCCTAGCTTCCACAGGGATCACAGGAGATGCCCATGGGACCACCTACACACCAGAGATGGTAACGTTCCATCCCACCCTTCTTCTCTGTCAGACACCAAAAGAACTGATCAAATCTGGTTCACCTGGGCAGTAATCAAGACTTTATCCCTCTACATCAGTGGAGTGGCTATCCCTATGCATTACAAAATTGTTTGAAATGGGAAAAGTTAGCTCTGAAGATCCAGGTCCTACATATGGTGGCATGGCTCTGAAAAAAAGCAAGATGTACTCCTCAAAATTCAAAGCTGGTTATCATCTAAGCTGCGTAGTCACACTGAAGTCTGTAAACAAAGGCTGCAAGTAACAGTGACACAAACAAGGAAAATATCTACACTCCTACTTTTCTGGAACTTTTTCAGTGGGAGAGCAACCTAAACGTATATTCAGCAGATTAGGAACTTTGACAATATTGGGTTTTTTTAGAGCCACTGGCAAAGAAAATAAGGGACTCAGAAATGCAAGGCTGTAATTATAATGCAATAAAGAAAAATTAGCTTTATTTGCAGATGATATTATATAATACTGATAAATCCAGAAAAGGGCATCTCAGTGTTGTGGAACATATTTTTTAAACACCTTTATTGAATTATCACTTGTGACATAGGCAAACATACATTTACATAAAAGTAATCAAACCATATTAACAAGTTCACATTTACAAACATTATATATCACATATACTATTCTATACCATATAATCAAAGCAACATTTTATAAGTTGTTCAATTCCTGCCTTCTCTTAAACCTCGTTCCTTCTTCAAAACATTTTTCTGCATGTACTGCTTCTATAATCTCATTTTTTCTATGTAATTTACTCCTACCTTTTTCTAAAGATCCCACTTATTTTTCATTTCTCTGTTAACAATATTCCTGCTTCAAATTACTTCAAATATTGTTAGTTTAGATTTTGATTTCCATTCTCTAGGAATTGTTTTTTTTCCTAATAGCCACCAGAATTAAACTTAACAAGACCTTACCGTGTCTAGGCAATTGAAATCCTGTATCCCAACTCAAAAAAATAATTTCCTTAGTTACACTCATTTGCTCGCCCAGTATTCCTGACAGAGTACTCTGTGGGGAATTTTTAAAGTCTGCCAACTCACTACACTCTTGAGAACATATGGTTCCAGGTACTTTTTTCAGGTACCTCTTTCTTCAGTATTATACGTCCAACATTTCCCATCTACCTGAGGAAAAATTCTTTGCAGTCAGCTTGGAGTATAAAGGTATCTGCACAAACACTTCCAGGCAAAAAAAAATCTTGTACATTTTTTACATATTTGAGAGAGATACATAAGTTTTCACATTGTTTCTTTGTAAATTGCTTATGTAATCTCTCTTCCCAATCCTTTCTTATTGAGTTCTACAGTTATCGTGCAATATTTTATATGACCTACTAATTATCCCATTTATGACAGCAATCAATGCAGGTCTTTCATTTAGATTTCCATATTCCTTTTTTGTCTATACTCTGATATCAAACCTTGAAAGGAAAGGTAATTTTTAGCCTGCAATCCAAAAGTCTTCTTGGCCACTTTCCATTCTATTACCTTTCCCTCTCATTGGTTCATAGGTAGGTACTAGGCTATCAGCACTATGGCCTATGTAAGCCTAGCCAACAAGGTTGCCTGGCTTTCGCCACCCAAGAAAGTTATTTTCCTGTGCCCCTGTCGAGCAGAGTCACAGAAGTGATCCCCCGGGGTGAATTTCCTAATTGCCATCCATTCATCAAGATTTTTCTTGAAGAGTGCTAATGAGGAACTTTGCTTGATATAGATAGGTAGCTTGTTCCAGAGTATGGGAAGTCTCTGGGACAGGAATCTATCCCTCCAGCATGTTTCCTTTATTGTGGTAACAAGGTTTTGGTCCCCAGAGCATGTATTCCAGAGGAATTGGGATTTCTTTAGGTGTAGCATGTCCACCAGCTCTGGGTTTAACATAGCTTTGTATGTTAGGCAGAGATCACCTCGGAGTAGGCGATATGCTACAGAGTAATGCTGGAGTTTTTTGAGATGGTCAGCATGGGACATCTTCTGTGGCCTTTTCAGCTGTTGCAGATGTCTTGTGAGGTACATTTTAAAAGGGGTGCTCTACTCAATAATGGGTCTAATGAAAGCCGAGTAGAGTGGAACAATGAGTTCTTTTTGCCTGGAAGAGAACCCTTTTGTGATGAGGTGTGCCATGTAGAAGGATTTCCTGACTACTGTGGCAATGTGATTATCAAAGGAGAGGCTACTGTCCATCTGAGTCCCAAGGTCTCTTAACACACCTTCAGTGTTAAGTGGACTGCCACCTATGTTGTAGTTCATGGGAACAGAGTTTTTATCAAAGGGGATGACAATGCACTTTTTGGCATTTAGCTTGAGGCCGTGGCTCTGATACCAGGCATCTGTCTTAGTCAGGCCCTTCTGTAGGATGTCCATGTCATTTGAGGACTCGACTATGGCACCTAATTTGCAGTCATCTGTGAACATCATCAGCCAGAGGCCCTCTGTGTTAGCCCTTACTTCAGAGAAGTAGATATCAAACAGCAGAGGACCCAGGACTGAACTCTGTGGTACTCCACTTGTCACTGGTTTGAGGTCAGATTTGGAGTCTGCAACTTTTACACTGTGGGATCTGTCAGTGAGTCAGTTGGCAACCCATCTTGTGACATATGGAATTATACCCAGTTTAGTGAGTTTATCTATAATTCCAGAATGGTGGATGGTGTCGAAAGCCTTGGCAAGATCCAGATAGGCTGTACGAACTGCCTTACCCTCGTCTACAGCTTTGGTGACTGTTTCAAATAAGTCAATCAGGTTCAGGAGGCATCTTTCAAAAACCCGAGCTGGGTGCGATCCAGAGTTTGGAGGTTACCTATGTCTTTGTTTCTGAGTTATATGATGATGCATTCCATGGTCTTGCAGACCTGGCTCATCAGGCTAATAGGGCGATAGTTCCTGGAGGCCTGTGGTGGCTCCCCCTTTGTGGAGTGGTATAATTGTTGCTGTGCACCATTCAGTGGGAACAAAGCCTAACGTGAGGCTATGATTGAACACGGTGCTTAGGTGGGGTGCCAGTTCGTTCTGAAGTTCATGTAGAACACAGCCTGGGATGCTGTCCAGTCCCATGGAAGCTGTGTTCTTGGCTTTGGAGAGTTCAGCTTTTACCTGTGCAGTTTTGATTGCAGTTTAGTGAGTTTATCTATAATTCCAGAATGGTGGATGGTGTCGAAAGCCTTGGCAAGATCCAGATAGGCTGTGCGAACTGCCTTACCCTCGTCTACGGCTTTGGTGTCTGTTTCAAATAAGTCAATCGGTTCAGGAGGCATAATCTGCCTTTCACAAACCTGAGCTGGGTGCGGTCCAGAGTTTGGAGGTTACCTATATCTTTGTTTCTGAGTTATATGATGATGCGTTCCATGGTCTTGCAGACCTGGCTCATCAGGCTAATAGGGCGATAGTTCCTGGAGGCCTGTGGTGGCTCCCCCTTTGTGGAGTAGTATAACTGTTGCTGTGCACCATTCAGTGGGAACAAAGCCTAACGTGAGGCTATGATTGAACATGGTGCTTAGGTGGGGGGCCAGTTCATTCTGAAGTTCATGTAGAACACAGCCTGGGATGCTGTCCAGTCCCATGGAAGCTGTGTTCTTGGCTTTGGAGAGTTCAGCTTTTACATGTGCAGTTTTGATTGCAGGGGCTCTGCATTCATCTGGTATAGATATGGGCCATTTAGGGGGTGAGAGGGGGGTAAAGTTATCACTTAACCTATCAGCCAGGATGTTGGTGATATCAGTTGGTTCTGTAATTTTCATGCTATTGTGCTGTAACTCAGAGCAGACCTGGTTGTAGCCATTGAAATTCTTGACATATATATAGAATGCTTTGTGTGTGTCCTTAGAATCAGTGGCAATCTTGTTTTCATAGGTAGCTTTGGAGAATTTTATGAGGGATCTCAGTTTCTTACTGAGGCTGAAAAGGGAGCTCCTCCACTCATGGGATTTTACTCTCTTCTGCGACAGTTTCTTCCTTCTGTTGTAGAGTTTGTTTATAGCGGGGGACCACCAGACTGGCTTCCTTTTTCGGAGGATAGTGTCTTGGCTCTGTTTGGGATAGCACGATCCATGCACTTGTGTAAGTGCTAATAGAGTGCATTCATGTAGGATTCTGCAGTCATAACTCCAGTGCCCATCTTTTTTACAGTGGTTTCCTGAATGGGGGGGTGGGGTGGGATGTGGATATCTATGGTGATTAGCTTATGGTCGGATCTGACCAACGAGGAGTTGACTTCAGGTGTGGAACATCAGTCACTCATGTTGGTAATGACTAGGTCTAGGATATGGTTGCCCCTGGTGGGGGTGTGGATAAGTTGATCCAGGGCATTGGAGTTTATGAATTCTAGAAAGCATTGAGTGAATTATTTGTTCCCAATACCTTGTTTCCTTTGCCAGCTGCCTCCAGTAAATTCCATCCCTCTTGTGCCTATTTTCTGTGCCTCTAATTGCAGTCATCCATATTGGCGGAACCCCCTTTCTCCATTCCCGTATTGGCTTAGTTCTTAGAATACTTTCTGCTACTTTATGAATATATTTCTTCTCTTTTTTAATTTCTCCAAATCTTTTGGGGTTTCTAATACCATGATGGGAATGGACCCCATTCCTAAGTCAAAGTACGATTATAGCTCATGAAATTAATATTGTTTTGATCTTTTGATGTTAGCCAAAAGTGGTCTTCACAGCACCCTCAATGTGCCCAGTAATGACTCCTTCTGAAATTCGAATGAAGTTACATGTATTGGTAACATATCCAAGTATGTCTGTAAATTCTTTTTTATAAGACCTGTTGCCCCTACTACTACTGCAATTGTCTGGGTATCCTCCTTCTACATTGCCCTCATTTCTGCCTGCAAATCCTGATATTTTATGCCTGTGTGTCTCTCTGTATGCAAAACACTGTAGTCACTGGTTGTAGTGATTTCAATGATCAATTCTACTTTTGTGATCTTTTCATGGACCACTATATCTGGTTTTCTCACATCTATCTTTTGAACTGTTGGTAATGGGCATGTGATGTAGACTTCATCATTTTCAATGATGAATATTCTATTTATTCTATATTAAATTAAAAGCTCAACCAATGCAGGTCTTTCATTTCAGATTTCCATAGTCCTTTTTTGTCTATACTCTGATATCAAACCCTGAAAGGAAAGGTAATTTTTAGCCTGCAATCCAAAAGTCTTCTTGGCCACTTTCCATTCTACTACCTTTCCCTCTCATAGGTTCATAGGTAGGTACTAGGCTATCAGCCCTAGGGCCTATGTAAGCCTAGCCAACAAGATTCCCTGGCTTTTGCCACCCAAGAAAGTTATTTTTCTGTGCCCCTGTCAAGAAGAGCCACAAAAGTGATCCCCAGGGTGAATTTCCTAATTCCCATCCATTCATCAAGATTTTTCTTGAAGAGTGCTTATGAGGAACTTTGCTTGATATAGATAGGTAGCTTGTTCCAGAGTATGGGAAATCTCTGGGACAGGAATCTATCCCTCCAGCATGTTCCGTTTATTGTGGTAACAAGGTTTTGGTCCCTAGAGCATGTATCCCAGAGGGATTGGGATTTCTTTAGGTGTAGCATGTCCACCAGCTCTGGGTTTGACATAGCTTTGTATGTTAGGCAGAGATCACCTCAGAGTAGGTGATATGCTACAGAGTAAAGCTGGAGTTTTTTGAGATGGTCAGCATAGGACATCTGTTTGAGGCCCATAATCCTCTTTGTGAGGTACTTCTGTGGCCTTTTCAGCTGTTGCAGATGTCTTGTGAGGTACATTTTAAAAGGGGTGCTCTACTCAATAATGGGTCTAATGAGAGCCGAGTAGAGGGGAACAATGAGTTCTTTTTTCCTGGTAGAGAAGCCTTTTGTGATGAGGTGTGCCATCTAGAAGGATTTCCTTACTGTCGCGATGTGATTATAAAAGGAGAGGCTACTGTCCACCTGATTCCCAAGGTCTCTTATCACATCTTCGGTGTTAAGTGGTCTGCCACCTATGTTGTAGTTCATGGGAACAGAGTTTTTACCAAAGGGGATGACAATGCACTTTTTGGCATTTAGCTTGAGACCATGGCTCTGATACCAGGCATCTGTCTTAGTCAGGCCCTTCTGTAGGATGTCCATGTCATTTGGGGACTCGACTATGGCATCTAGTTTGCAGTCATCAGTGAACATCATCATCCAGAGGCCCTCTGTGTTAGCCCTTACTTCAGAGAAGTAGATATCAAACAGGAGATGACCCAGGGCTGAACCCTGTGGTACTCCACTTGTCACTGGTTTGAGGTCAGATTTGGAGTCTGCCCTTTTACATTGTGGGTTCTGTCAGTAGGCCAGTTGGCAACCCATTTTGTGACATATGGAATTATACCCAGTTTAGTGAGTTTATCTATAATTCCAGAATGGTGGATGGTGTTGAAAGCCTTGGAAAGGTCCAGATAGGCTGTGTGAACTGCCTTACCCTCGTCTACGGCTTTGGTGACTGTTTCAAATAAGTCAATCAGGTTCAGGAGGCATGATCTGCCTTTCACAAACCCGAGCTGGGTGCGGTCCAGAGTTTGGAGGTTACCTATGTCTTTGTTTCTGAGTTCTATGATGATGCGTTCCATGGTCTTGCAGACCAGGCTAATAGGGTGATAGTTCCTGGGGGTCTGTGGTGGCTCCCCCTTTGTGGAGTGGTATAACTGTTGCTGTGCACCATTCAGTGGGTACAAAGCCTGACGTGAAGCTATGATTGAACATGGTGCTTAGGTGGGGGGCCAGTTCAATCTGAAGTTCATGTAGAACGCAGCCTGGGATGTTGTCTGGTCCCTTGAAAGCTGTGTTCTTGGCTTTGGAGAGTTCATCTTTTACCTGCGCAGTTGGTATAGATATGGGCCCTTTAGGGGGTGAGAGGGGGGCAAAGTTATCACTTAACCTATCAGCCAGGATGTTGGTGATATCAGTTGGTTCTGTAATTTTCATGCTATTGTGCTGTAACTCAGAGCAGACCTGGTTGTTGTCATTGAAATTCTTGACATAGCTATAGAATGCTTTGTGGTTGTCCTTAGAATCAGTGGCAATCTTGTTTTCATAGGAAGCTTTGAAGGAATTTATGAGGGATATCAGTTTCTTACTGAGGCTGACCAGGGAGCTCCTCCACTCATTGGATTTTACTCTCTTCTGCAACAGTTTCTTCCTTCTGCTGTAGAGTTTGTTTATAGCGGGGGACCCCCAGACTGGCTTCCTTCTTTGGAGGATAGAATCTTGGCTCTGTTTGGGATAGCACGATCCGTGCACTTGTGTAAGTGCTTATAGAGTGCATTCATGTAGGATTCTGCAGTCATAACTCCAGTGCCCATCTTTTTTAGAGTGGTTTCCTTAATGGGGGTGGGGTGGGATGTGGATATCTATGGTGATTAGCTTATGGTCAGATCTGACCAACGAGGAGTTGACTTCAGGTGTGGAACATCAGTCACTCATGTTGGTAATGACTAGGTCTAGGATATGGTTGCCCCTGGTGGGGGTATGGATAAGTTGATCCAGGGCATTGGAGTTTATGAATTCTAGAAAGCATTGAGTGAATTATTTGATCCCAATACCTTGTTTCCTTTACCAGCTGCCTCCAGTAAATTCCATCCCTCTTGTGCCTATTTTCTGTGCCTCTAATTGCAGTCATCCATATTGGCAGAAACCCCTTTCTCCATTCCTGTGTTGGCTTAGTTCTTAAAATACTTTCTGCTACTTTATGAATATATTTTTTCTCTTTTTTAATTTCTCCAAATCTTTTAGGGTTCCTAATACCATGATGGGAATGGACACCATTCCTAAGTCAAAGTACGATTATAGTTCATGAAATTAGTATTGTTTTGCTCTTTTGATGTTAGCCAAAAGTGGTCTTCACAGCACCCTCAATGTGCCCAGTAATGACTCCTCCTGAAATTCGTATGGAGTTACATGTATTGGTAACATATCCAAGTATGACTGTAAATTCTTTTTTATAATACCTGTTGCCCCTCCTACTACTGCAATTGTCTGGGTATCCTCCTTCTACATTGCCCTCATTTCTGCCTGCAAATCCTGATATTTTATTACTTTGTCTCTCTCTGCATGCAAAACACTGTAGTCACTTGTTGTAGTGATTTCAATGATCAATTCTACTTTTGTGATCTTTTCATGGACCACTATATCTGGTTTTCTCACATCTATCTTTTGAACTGTTGGTAATGGGCATGTGATGTAGACTTCATCATTTTTAATTATGAATATTCTATTTATTATATATTAAATTAAAAGCTCAACCAATGCAGGTCTTTCATTTCAGATTTCCATAGTCCCTTTTTGTCTATACTCTGATATCAAACCCTGAAAGGAAAGGTAATTTTTAGCCTGCAATCCAAAAGACTTCTTGGCCACTTTCCATTCTATTACCTTTCCCTACCATAGGTTCATAGGTAGGTACTAGGCTATCAGCCCTAGGGCCTATGTACACCTAGCCAACAAGATTCGCTGGCTTTTGCCACCCAAGAAAGTTATTTTTCTGTGCCCCTGTTGAGAAGAGCCACAAAAGTGTTCCCCAGGGTGAATTTCCTAATTCCCATCCATTCATCAAGATTTTTCTTGAAGAGTGCTAATGAGGAACTTTGCTTGATATAGATAGGTAGCTTGTTCCAGAGTATGGGAAGTCTCTGGGACAGGAATCTATCCCTGCAGCATGTTCCATTTATTGTGGTAACAAGGTTTTGGTCCCTAGAGCATGTATCCCAGAGGGATTGGGATTTCTTTAGGTGTAGCATGTCCACCAGCTCTGGGTTTGACATAGCTTTGTATGTTAGGCAGAGATCACCTCAGAGTAGGTGATATGCTACAGAGTAAAGCTGGAGTTTTTTGAGATGGTCAGCATGGGACATCTTCTGTGGCCTTTTCAGCTGTTGCAGATGTCTTGTGAGGTACATTTTAAAAGGGGTGCTCTACTCAATAATGGGTCTAATGAGAGCCGAGTAGAGGGGAACAATGAGTTCTTTTTTCCTGGAAGAGAACCCTTTTGTGATGAGGTGTGCCATGAAGAAGGATTTCCTGACTACTGTCGCAATGTGATTATAAAAGGAGAGGCTACTGTCCACCTGAATCCCAAGGTCTCTTATCACACCTTCGGTGTTACGTGGTCTGCCACCTATGTTGTAGTTCATGGCAACAGAGTTTTTACCAAAGGGGATGACAATGCACTTTTTGGCATTTAGCTTGAGACCATGGCTCTGATACCAGGCATCTGTCTTAGTCAGGTCCTTCTGTAGGATATCCATGTCATTTGGGGACTCGACTATGGCATCTAGTTTGCAGTCATCTGTGAACATCATCATCCAGAGGCCCTCTGTTTTAGCCCTTACTTCAGAGAAGTAGATATCAAACAGGAGAGAGCCCAGGACTGAACCCTGTGATACTCCACTTGTCACTGGTTTGAGGTCAGATTTGGAGTCTGCACTTTTGCAGTGTGGGTTCTGTCAGTGAGACAGTTGGCAACCCATTTTGTGACATATGGAATTATACCCAGTTTAGTGAGTTTATCCATAATTCCAGAATGGTGGATGGTGTTGAAAGCCTTGGCAAGGTCCAGATAGGCTGTGTGAACTGCCTTACCCTCATCTATGGCTTTGGTGACTGTTTCAAATAAGTCAATCAGGTTCAAGAGGCATGATCTGCCTTTCACAAACCCGAACTGGGCGCGGTCCAGAGTTTGGAGGTTACCCATGTCTTTGTTTCTGAGTTCTATGATGATGCGTTCCATGGTCTTGCAGTCCAGGCTCATCAGGCTAATAGGGCGATAGTTCCTGGGGGTCTGTGGTGGCTCCCCCTTTGTGGAGTGGTATAACTGTTGCTGTGCACCATTCAGTGGGTACAAAGCCTGATGTGAAGCTATGACTGAACATGGTGCTTAGGTGGGGGGCCAGTTCAGTCTGAAGTTCATGTAGAACGCAGCCTGGGATGTTGTCTGGTCCCATGGAAGCTGTGTTCTTGGCTTTGGAGAGTTCAGCTTTTACCTGCGCAGTTGGTATAGATATGGGCCCTTTAGGGGGTGAGGGGGGCATGAAGTTATCACTTAATCTATCAGCCAGGATGTTGGTGATATCAGTTGGTTCTGTAATTTTCATGCTATTGTGCTGTAACTCAGAGCAGACCTGGTTGTTGCCATTGAAATTCTTGACATAGCTATAGAATGCTTTGTGGTTGTCCTTAGAATCAGTGGCAATCTTGTTTTCATAGGTAGCATTGAAGGATTTTATGAGGTATATCAGTTTCTTACTGAGGCTGACCAGGGAGCTCCTCCACTCATGGGATTTTACTCTCTTCAGCAACAGTTTCTTCCTTCTGTAGTAGAGTTTGTTTATAGCGGGAAACCACCAGACTGGCTTCCTTCTTTGGAGGATAGCATCTTGGCTCTGTTTGGGATAGCACGATCCATGCACTTATTTAAGTGCTTATAGAGTGCATTTGTGTAGGATTCTGCAGTCATAACTCCAGTGCCCATCTTTTTTGCAGTGGTTTCCTTAATGGAGGGTGGGATGGGATGTGGATATCTATGGTGATTAGCTTATGGTCGGATCTGACCAACGAGGAGTTGACTTCAGGTGTGGAACATCAGTCACTCATGTTGGTAATGACTAGGTATAGGATATTGTTACCCCTGGTGGGGGTGTGGATAAGTTGATCCAGGGCATTGGAGTTTATGAATTCTAGAAAGCATTGAGTGAATTATTTGTTCCCAATACCTTGTTTCCTTTGCCAGCTGCCTCCAGTAAATTCCATCCCTCTTGTGCCTATTTTCTGTGCTTTTCCCGTGTTGGCTTAGTTCTTAGAATACTTTCTACTACTTTATGAATATATTTCTTCTCTTTTTTAATTTCTCCAAATCTTTTGGGGTTTCTAATACCATGATGGGAATGGACCCCATTCCTAAGTCAAAGTATGATTATAGCTCATGAAATTAGTATTGTTTTGATCTTTTGATGTCAGCCAAAAGTGCTCTTTGCAGCACCCTCAATGTACCCAGTAATGACTTCTGAAATTCGTATGGAGTTACATGTATTGGTAACATGTCCAAGTATGACTGTAAATTCTTTTTTTATAAGACCTGTTGCCCCTCCTACTACTGCAGTTGTCTGGGTATCCTCCTTCTACATTGCCCTCATTTCTGCCTGCAGATCCTGATATTTTTGTCTCTCTGTATGCAAAAAATTGTAGTCACTGGGTGTAGTGATTTCAATGATCAATTCCACTTTTGTCATCTTTTCATGGACCACTATATCTGTTTTTCTCACATCTATCTTTTGAACTGTTGGTAATGGGCATGTGATTTAGACTTCATCATTTTCTATGATGCTTTGTAGCTCACATTTCCAGTGTTTTTCAGCTACTTCAATATTACAATGTTTGCACAATCCCCAGTGCAACAGTCTTGCCACGTTATGCCTTTCAGTATACAGTCCTACTGCCATTAGTGTATCCATTCCTGCATTCAGTCCTGATCAACATGAGGTTCTTCCAGGAGTTTTCTATACTTGCAACTATATATATGCTTTTTCCACATCTTGCTTTTGCATCTGATCCTTCAATTTATATTCTTCCTTTTGTTTTTTGGCACATTCAGTTTCTGCCTGATTTTTATCTATTTATGTGCCTCTAATTGCATCATCCCTATTGGCAGAATCTCCTTTCTCCACTCCCATGTTAGCTTAGTTCTTAGAATACTTTCTGCTATTTTATGAATATGATGTTGTTTCTCACATTTTATTTTTTTCAAGTCTTTTGGGTTTTTATACCTTGACGGGAATGGTCCCCATTCCTAAGTCAAAGTATGATTAAAGTTCATGAAATTAGCATTGTTTCACTCTTTGATGTCAGCCAGATGTGCTCTTTGCAGCACCTGCAATATTCCCAGTATTTCTGTATGGCTGTTGCTATTATTCTTAAGGATCTGTGTCCAAAATCCCATTATTTCCCTATTTCTTGAATTAGTCCCTTTGAATCATCATCAACATTTCCCTTCCACTTTAGATTGTAGCTTTCAGTTTCTGTTATGTGTAACAGCCTTAACTCTGTTTGTCTAAAATACCCCTTAAAATCAGGTAATACTAAACCTCCTTGTTCTATTGGGATGATCAATTTATCCCACCTAACTCTTGCCCTCTTCCCCCTTTCCCCCCTCATATATAATATCATTTAACTGTTCATTAATTACTATCTACAACTTCTCCTCTGGTTGATAAGAATATGCCTGACCCATGTATAAACTAAAGGGACTAAAAACATTTTTATGCTTGTATCTTGCTATCAATATCCATAGGCAAAAGCATCCAGTTTCTCAGTTTTTGTATTATCTTTTGCTTAGTTTCTTCCCACATATCTTTAGCTGAAGAACAGAATCTGTTTTACTCCATACCCTAAATATTTCATTTTATCATGTCTCCATAAATACGGGTATTGCTGAACCAATTAATGTGTGGGTATGTAATTTACAGTTATAGTCTTTTGTTTTTTCTTCAATAATTTTATATATGGAAAACACTGTAACTGTCTCAAAATGTTCCATAACACTAAAATGTCATTGTCTAGTTCCATCAGGTACAAAATAATATAATCTGCAAATAAAGCCAAATTTTCTTGAGCACCATAGCAATTATGGCCTTAAATTTCTGAGTCCCTATTTTCTTTGCCAATGTTTCTAAGTATAAAGCAAATAACAAAAGGGAAGATGGACACCCCTGCCTGGTTCATCTGTTCAGATACAACTCATCAGAGATGAACCTTCTCACTTTGATTTTTGCCTCTGATCCCTCATATCTTCTTCTAATTAAAGTTATTGTAGCAGCAAATGCAAATGCTTCCATTGCCCATGCAAAGACTTTCATTGCTGAAATCATAAAATCCCATTTTATTCTGTTGAATGTTTCTCTGCAACAAGATCCACTAACAAGAGTGGTATTTTCTTACATTCTACTTCCCTCTGGATCATCAATGTTTTATTAATGTTGTCAAATTTTCCCTCCCTCCAAAAATCCACAGTAATCCATAACTATCAATATTGCCATCACCTTTACCATTCTTTTAGCCACTATAGACATAAACACTTTATAATCATGCTTTAAAATTGAAATGGGCCTGTATAAAACTGAATCTGATGGGTCTTTACTGCTTTTAGGTACTACAGCCACCATAGGATGTTGGTGCCTCCCCTCCTTTTAAAATACTATTAAACAAAACCTTCAGATCTTTATCATTTTCTTCTCTCATAGCTTCCAAACTTCAACTGTAACACCAGCTATTCCTGGAGAATTTCCTGCAAATTGGTTATATGTCACCATTTTTATCTCATCTCCTCCTATTTCAAGTGTTAATTTTTGAGCCTCATCTACCTCTAACCTTGGCATATCTAAATCTTCCATAAATATTTCCATTTGTGTTTTTTCTTGATTTCTCCACTTCTCTGCTTTATACAATTTTTCATAAAATGTCTGGAATATCTCTAATACCTCTACAGGATCTCTGGTTATGTTTCTTGTTATAGGCTTCCCATGTTTGCCAACAACCCTTTGTATCTTATGTTGCCTAAATCATTGCGCCAAAAGTTTTTGTGCTTTGGAGTTATCAGAAAACAGCAATCTTTCTAAACTGATGCATATCATCCAGGTACTCCCTTATTTTCTCTTTAGCTGTCTGCAATTGCATGTCTTCTTGTTCTATGAGATTCCTTTATTCTGTAATACTTCAACAATTGCCAGTCCCTCTAAATAATTCTTGTTGTTTAACCAGATCTTTTTTCTTTTATTTTTACCCTATTTTTAAATTCCACTTTGATTTTTTTCCCAGTCACTAGTTATAATTTCTGAAGTACTTTCTATCTTCCCTTATAACTCCCAAATAATTTCCACTACCCATTCCTTAAATTCCTCTCTTTTTAAAAGGTAGGTGGGGAAGTGCCAGTGTCTCATCTTTACTTCATTACCCTGCATTTTTATCTTGGTAATTATTGGTGCAAGATCTGAAATAGTTATTGGATGGGGGTCATAGTTCTCAATTAAATGTACACATTCATGTGACATATAATTTCTGTCTAGCCTAGCCCATGTATTGTATCTTGGGGAATAATATGTAAATTCTGTCCGAGTTCCTACTATTGAATTCATGTCTTCCATACCAAATATTTTCATGAATTTCTTCAGAAATCTACCCTCTTGTGTTGTACTTTCCCTTCTACATCCGCCGATACACCCTAATTGTTGCAAATCAAATTCAAGTCCCCAAGTATAAGTTATATCACTTACTGAAAGCTGATTATTTCTCCCCATATTTTAAAGTTCCGTAATAGTAATTTTAAGTGAAATATAAATACACGCCACCCTAATCATCATCCCTTTCCACTGGCCCCTGACTACCACAAATCTGCCATTATTATAATTTGTTCTCTTCTATCAATATTGGAACTTCTCTATCAATTAATATAAGTACTCCTCTTTTCCTTTGTACCTAATAGTCTGCTGAATATATCCATCCTGAAATCCTCCCTTTATTAAATTCACATGTTCAGTTCTTTCCAAATGAGTCTTGTGTAGCATTGCCTTTGCACCCTACATTTCTTAATACAATTAAATATTCTTTCTTTTTTGGGGGGAATTTAATAAAGCCTACATATTTTCTTCTACCGTTTAGGCATGCTTACACGAAAGTAAGTAGGTTTTAGATTCAATAAACACTGCTGAGTGACACATACACACGTGCCAACATGGGAAGTTCCATGGCATGAAAATCACCTCATGCAAATGAGTCAGGGAGAGCGATCCAGTAAGCAGATAGTTCTTCCGACACCGTGTCAGTGTCCATAGTGTAAATGGAAAAATTCTGTGTACAGGAGAGTAGACAGAAAAAAGGGGCTGTAAAAATGTAGATATATGGACAGAAATGGAATACCACATACAGATATGAGTAAAACTATCCTCCTGTGTGTCTGAAAAATTATAGGAAATAAGTTAAATTAATTTTTTTAATAATCTAGGCATGTTTCACAAACATGCTTTATTAAAAAAAAAAACTAATATTGTGTGACAGAAATGTATTACAGGTCTTTGGTGGAGTATCTGCAATGGTGCATTGGTGCTGTTGCTAATATGGTAGGGCTAGGAAACATGTAGTTTCCAGGTTGTGATCCCAGATCCCTATGCAAATGAGGTGGTTACTGAATAGCATAATTGTGTAATCGTGTCCACATATCCCCTTCGTGTAGGCAGAGAACCATGTTGGTGTTTACACAGGGGGTAGCTGACATCAAGGGAGGGTGAGTTCAATGACTTCTAAGCTTATTTCATCTTAGCTGCACCTGCTTGCATGGTTTACTACCATGCTGAGGGTGCCCTTTCGGTGGGGGTGCACTAACTTCTAAGCTTTGTTTAGCTAGGGGAAGCATGTTTCTGCATGTTTGCAAGGCACGCTGCTATGCTAAGCATGGAAATCTGGGGTGTGTGAGTACAATGCTAAGCTTTGTTTACCTATTGGGCACACATCATAGGTAGCCAGTCACACAGTCAGCACCTACAACAGAGCACTATAAAGTATGCATACACCCTACAGTCTGAATGTCCCCCATACTCTGCACCACTGGAGTGAAGATTTGGGAATTTTAACTGAGAGAATGCTAGGGGCTGCTGCAGGTCTGCTACATCTGTATGTACTAGATGCTGAAATCAATGCTGCTGCTGCTGCTGACAATAGGCCTAGACAGTGAAGGATAAGCATGTTCAGGCCCAGGGTAACCTTCCAGGAGCTACATAAGCTGGAGACTGTAGAGCACTACAGGGTGGACAGGAACATGCTACAAGAACTCAGTGAGCCCTGCCTCCCTCAACTCAGACCCAGAGCCAACAGAGGGGAGCCCATCCCAGTGAAAACAAGGTATGTGTAGCCCTTAAGATACTGGCTACAGGCACTTTCCAAAGACCAACTGGGGACATGATGAGGGTCTCACAGGCATCAGCATCCAGGGTACTCCACCATCTCCTGAATGCCATACTACCACATGCCAGTGAGCACATATTTTTTTCCCCTCACCCCTGAGGCGAAGGCCAGCAATATGCAACTCTTCTACCATGTAGTATACTACTCTGAGGTACAGAGTGCCATAGATTGCACTCATGGACACATCAAGGCACCACCCGGGAGGAGGGTAGAATCTATGTCAATGGCAAGGGGTACCACTCCATCAACTTCCAGGTCATGTGCAATGCCCAGGGGATTCTCATGAATGTGTGTACTGGCAGCCCTGGCCGTTATCACACCTCCCATATCTGGCATGCATCACAGCTCTACCAGATGTTTGCTAGGGGGGCATCCCACACGACCTTTTACTGGGGGATGCTGGCTACACACTGGAACCATGGATGATGATACACATCAGAAATGCACACACACACCCACGAAGAATGGCATAATGAAGCACATGCACAAACTAGGAACATCACAGAGCAAGTGCTTGGACTTCTGAAGTTACGGTTTCAGTGCCTCAGTATATCTGGTGGAGCCCTAGAGTACTGTCCAGCCACATGTGCACATTATGATCATGCAGAAACAGCTGCAGCAGGATAAGCTAAAGGAAGGGATACACAGCCCCCTGCCACTGCCTAGATCACACAGCCACAGTCACAGGTGGACTCAGAGGAGGAACCCCCTGCTGATGTCCCTATAGGCAGACATAGACATGCTTAGTATGCCCTGACTTTGGCTAAGAGATAGCACATTCACTGACAACCTAGGGCCCTAGGGACTGACACCTTACTCCAACTGATATACATATATTAAAATTGCTGATGCCATGCAACATATGCAACCTGTACCTATCCATGTATTGGTTGTGTACTGCCTGCATCACACAGAGTCAGGCCTGAACTATAGTTCTGTCAATTCCTGCATTCACAACCTACATACTACTTGTAAGGATTACTATAATATGATATTGTATGTATGGATCTGCTGTAGTTATGAAAGGAAATATAGTGGGCTATGTGGACAGAAGTAACATCCACATGGGACTGCAGATACCCAGTCCAATAGTATGTATTCCCTAATGGTCACTAGGCCTCATAGGTGTTTAATAGGCTAATGACCACAAGGGCCTTTTCAAGTCTAGTCAAGCATCCCCAATCTCTGACAAGTTCTGATACTCTTGATAATTGTAAGCATGGGCCTGGGAGATAAACCATTTACAGGTTACCTGTGTCCATTAGAGACACATGTGCCAATCCAGGGATGAATTTCCAGTTTCCCATCCAATTGCCCAAGTTGCACGTGAATTGAGTTAGGGAAGAACTCTGCTTCATATGGGTGGGGAGCCTGTTCCACAGACGGGGTAGTCTCTGGAATACATACCTATCTCTCCAGCCAGTCTTATTTATATCACAGGTAAGGTTTAAGTCTTTAAAATGGGTAACTCTGGTGCTGTTTGTTTTGTGAATATGCAGGAGGTCCATCAGAGTGGAGTCTGCCAATGCCCTGTATGCCAAGCATAGATCTCCCCTCAAAAGCCTGTAGAATGGTTGGAATAGTTAGTACATCAGTCAAGGGAAATGTTAAACAGTGGGGTCACATGATATTTGGACTACTGTCTATCTCAGCAGATTACATGCTGTTGACCCCCCCACCCCCAACACAGCAGTGTTCCCATAAAACTGCTTTAACAGTAAGTTAGCAATGGTATATCAGCAGGCCAGGTAATCTCAGGGCTGTAACATAGAACTTCATCACACACTGTATGTCATACATAAAGCAGGAATAATAGCATACATATTTATGCTGTTGATTGCATGATGAATGACTCCTCTCTGTCTGGCAGCCTGTGTGGTAAGTGGACTAGGGAAGTTAGTATGGCTGATGGTGTTGATGGTTCTAATCTGAAAGTATCCACATCTTTTGCATGTGAGGTATTATTATGTTGGTGTTTTTATAGACTGTCAGTCTGTGCGTGGGTAACATTATGAACCTCAGTCACATATTAAGTACAGCAGACAGCTGGGGAATGCTGTGGACATTTTGAGTGCAGTGCAGTGCAGTACTGGAGAAACAGGGACAGATGTCAGTGCCTGCAACACACAAAATCTCGGACTGGAGTATAGGTAGGTTTGGTCTGGAGTCATTTTATAAGTACTGACAGTCCCACTGGGCATGCCCAGGCACTTAGTTAAAATGAGCACAATTCCGTTGCTCCTTCATCAAAATGACCGGTTATGTATAGATATGTCCATGCATACAGACATATATGTATACCTATCTGTCAGTAATCTCTCTTCCACATACATAGTATATCTATCTCTATGTAGTGTGAAATAGATATATACCTCTCTCTATATATATATATATAAATGAATGATACATAGACTCTCCCCATATATCTGCATAACACATATACATATTATACACACACATGCAGCTATATATATATATATATACACACACACACACACACACACACACACACACACACACACACACACACACACACACACACATATATATATATATTTAAATTCATACATGTGTGTGGATGTCTATATTGTCCTACATATCCTAATAATGGTGAGAAAATCTGCAATATCACACATCCATACTGTTGCTCAAAGGATCCAAACTAAGGGCACAACAGTACATAACCCACTTACCTACAGACACCAGTGCCTACTGGATGTCACCATGTAGACAGACACAGGTGAGCAGGTGGTGTAATGCTGACAATGCATGCATGAACAGGGCACATTGTTCCTGCCCACAGGTTTGGCTATCTAAGTGCAAACAGCCACATATGGCCATACTGGTAACTGTACACACATAGCTAGGATAATAACAGTCATCTCATTGCTAGGATACTAGATGCAGATAACAATATGAAGCAATATCACTCTGCAGGCCACAGATGCTGTTCAACACAAGCCTAATTTATGTAATGCTCAAATACTGTACCTGCAGTCATGCATACAGCAGACTTAACCTGTGGCACGTGTGACACATACTGAGATCTATAGTGTGTAAGACTAGATAGGTAGGGATTCTACTCTCTCTCTCCAGGCTCCTTGCTAAATATGTGCACGTGTGTGTATCCACCTGCAAAACAACTGGCATGCCCTCATGGGCTATCTACCTGCAATGGTTATGCACTTTCTAGCCCTGTAACTTGCTGCTGGCTTCTAAACTGTGCTTTTCTACAAGGCCTGATGATGTCATCCACCTGATGACTACCAGCTGACAGTGTCATATTAGACTTAAGCCATGACATGTGCGATAAGTACTATGAGCTATAGGGGCTCTAATCTCACTCCAGGCAACTTGGTGCGTGTGTGTGTGTGTGTGTGTGTGTGTGTGTGTATATCCCCATGCAAAACAACTGACATGCCCTTATGGGCTATCTACCTTCATGGTTCTGTACTTTTTGGCCCTGGAACGTGCTTCTGGCTTCCAAACTTCCCTCTTTTGCAAAGCCTGATGATGTCATCCGCCTTAAGACTACCAGCTAACAATATCATACCACACTTAAGCTGTGGCTCATGCGATAAGTACTATGAGCTATAGTGTATAAGACTAGACAGGTAGGGGTTCTAATCTCACTCCCAGCTACTTAGTGCATGTATGCCAATATAGCATAAACATGATCACCTTGGTAAGGTTTCGAAATATTTTATTTGTAGCATGTGATGTGGCCCTCACAAAAGAATGACCACAACAAGGCCTGCTGATGTCATCAAGCATATGTCCTAAACTGATAGCACTAACAGACATGAGATGTGTTGGGTGCATCACATACTGAGATTTGTATTGTGTACCAGTACATAGGCAACTGTTCTCATCTACATACAGCCAACTTGCACTATGTGTGTGCCTTGGCATGTCCTTTACACAGTGATTGGAAGTGGTGTTAGCCTCAATATAGCCATGTTTGTGTGTGAGCTCGTTAGAGCATTTTATAACATGTCATGAAACCATAGGACATTTGAACTTAATTAACATAATGGCCATACAGCCCTCACAGTCATAGACATCTTTATACCCATAGCTACAGGACCAGCACATATTGCTCCATTCCATGAGGGACAAAGGCAGATGCCCTTTGTTGAGATGACGGTCGTCCAGCCAATCATACAGCTGGCATGTGCTGAGGTGCTCTGTGTGCCATTAGGAAGGGTTCTGTTTCAAGGGTGTGTTTAAGTCTGCTAGACAAAGCTCTACCACAAGCATGTAGTACTAATGTCACATACGAGGTTAATGTCCTTATAGTGAGTTATCCATCTATCCATCTACTATACCTCCTACAGATAGGCAGCATATGCAATCAAGCAGGGTCACACATTGCCCCGTATGCAAGTCGCAGATCACCTCTGAGTAGTCTATATGCCACAGGCGACAATGACACTCATTGCAGATGATCCCCATTGAACACATACTGAAGATATGAAGTGTCCTTGGGAGGGACCATACTGTTGTGTGCAACTGTCAGTACTGTTTGGAAAGGTACATCAACAAATGCCCACTGCACTCAAATATTGACATGCTAAAGGAAGAGTACTTATAGGTTATGAGTATGTCACTTACAGGTGACTGTGACCTCAGCTATGTCATATGATTCTGGCCATACCACTCCAGAGACATGGTGATCTGAGGCATATTAGGTGTAAACCTGTGTGGCCAGGTCTGTGTGGCCAGGTCTTTCACCACTGAGTATGTACATCACATGTTGCGACTGATGTGCTACTTACCAGTTAAATAGGTCTAACTGATGGAAATACTATACATACATTTGCATGGAGTTTATGGCCATTAGTATATCTACAGGCATGTGTTCGCAATACCTTCTTGCAGGATAGTGACATACTACAGAGACGGTATGAATGCTCACAAGTTGCAGGCATTAGTCAACATTGTTAGCCACAGTCAGTAGTTGTGTGTGTGGTTAAATGGATTCCAAGCAGTAGAGGGCCCAGGACTGCATCTTGTTGAGCACTGCTGCTTACAGATCAGCTATTACAGGTGGATGTCCCTATGTTGTGTGTGTGTGCCATCAATGGGCGACTTAGTGACCTGTACAATGACAGTATCATGGATGCTTTAGTGAGTACTTTGTAAATGCTGCCTGAGTGGGGGATATATTCAGATGGCTTGGCTCATTCTAGTGGATTATACACCTTGATGTACCCTCAACCAGGTCTTTTGTAACTGCCTCGGAAATGTCCACCACATGTAACAGTCATGTTCCCCCTGTCACACATCCAAACTATGTACAGTCAACAGTGTGTAGATCATGTATATGTCTGCTGATCAGCTCCATGATGATTGCCCCTATGGGCATACAGATATGGGTACTTAGACAAAGAGGTGTATAATTATGTTGGTCAATGGATGCACCACATCTGTGCAAGGGTATCACAGTTGCCATTGTCCACTCAGCTGGTGTGCAGCCAGTGGTGTTAGTATGATTGCAAGGGTATTCCAGTTGTCAGTAATCCTTGTCAGATAACATGTGGGATGCAGCCTGTAATGTTAGCATGAGCAATAGATGCTGTGTATCTTCAAATGAGGGGACAGTTATGAGCTGCTCTGTAAATATGGAAGTTATGGTACAGGTTGTAGGAATGCTATGTGTCACATGTGGTGGGGACAAGGGAGTATAGTTGACACAGAGTGTGTGAGTACAGGTTAGGTATGAGTACAGACCCATGTGGCATCATGACGTATGAGGTCACCAACACTCTGGGCCTGTCCTTTGAGGTCACACATGTAACTACACTGTGTGTTGTGGTTTTGCTTTTGTCACTTACTGTGTCAACACAACATCACAACACTATGTGCTTCTTTTAGCTGAGGAGGTACTGTCTCCATGTTAGGGGGTTCACCCTCACCCCAACTGTCACAAAGTACTGTCCACCTGTTACTGTACAGCCTGCTAATAGGAGCTGGCCACCAGTCAGGTTTGCTGAGCCATGATGAGCCTGTGTCTCTCCTCTCACATACAGTAGAGTTCATGCAGTTGTAATTCTGCTGACATACAGCATGGGTGTAGAGCTATGCATACTTGCCTGTCCCATCTGAAGGGGAGGTGCAGTCATGCTATGTCAACCATCCCACAGGAGGTAATAAATGGCCTTTTGACATATAAGTCTGTATTGTCTGTAAAGGGGTTACTTGCTGGTAGGTCTAAGGAGACTGATCTGTAGCCAGATCCCACCAGGGAGGACCTCATATTGGGGGGGGGGCTGTACTGGTCACCCATATTGGTAAACACATGATGCAATATGTTGGTTCTCTGTGTGGGGATGTCACGGCACTGCTGCAGAGCATTGTAAGTAAGGACCTGACCCATCCTTTTGGGCAAGTGAGCCACAGCACAACTAAGCAACACAGTGTGTACATATCACACTTCCCTTACATGTTGGTGCTGTGTACAGACACATTGCATGACTCTCTTCTTGTAACATGCTGGAAGTGACTGCAGTACTTACTTGCACAGAGGGCAACTAGCATGTAGTGCCAAGTGGTGTCCCCAGATCTCTGAATCATGTCACCTGAAATTTCATGATAGGAGCAAGCATGGATACAAGCACTAACACTATCTTACACCTACTGACACTGAACCAAACACTGTTACTTTTGCTCAAGGCCAGATCATGCCTACCGACTGTAACTGGGGGAGCCCATTGACTGTTACATTATGCAATGGATGTCAGACATATGACTCACTCCAACCATGGCCTGACAAGGTGTATGACAATATTAGGCCAGCAGGCCTTGCTGGAAACTGTGCATGTCATGTACAGAGTGTTATGTCAACTGGTGGATAGGCAAGTGTCTAACAGTCATACTCTGGGAAGATAGCACTGGGAAACCTACGCTTCAATGATGCCAGTCACCAGTGGAGTTCACCAACCTCCATTATTATAGGTTCATAGGTTGGTACTGGGCTATCTGCCTGAAGGCATATATTAGCCCAGCCACACTGTGCGGTATTCACCGCCCCTTTAGTAGTTCCCTAGACCCTTGTACTAGCAGCTAGTACCCTTGGCCCCTATCTAGTAGTGCTGTTGGTGTGATCCCCAGTGTGAACTTTCTGTTACCCATCCACTCATCAAGGTTCCTCTTTAAGAGTGATAGTGAGGGGCTCTGTGTTATGTAGATCGGGACCCTGTTCCATAGTAAGGGAAGTCTCTGCAAAGGGAATCTGTCCCTCCAGCATGTTCTATTCATTGTTGTGTTGAGGTTAATATACCTAGACCGTGTAGCTCAAGTAGATTTGGTTTTGCTAAGATGGAGCATGTTCAACAATTCTGGGTTGGACATGGCTCTGCACGTTAGACAGAGATCGACTCTGAGAAAGCGGTATGCAACAGAGAACAGTCTTAGCTTTTTCAATCGTGCTGCATAGGGCAACTGTTTGAGGCCAGTAATCCTCTTGGTTAGGTACCTTTGTTTACCTAACACAAGTTGGAGATGTCTAGCCAGGTACATTCCAATTGGTGCATTGTACTCAATAATGGGTCAGATGAAGGAAGAGTAGAGGGGCACCATTACATCCTTAGATCTTGATGCGAACCCTTTTGTGATCAGATGGGTCACATAGAAGGATTTTCTAACCACTTTGGCAACATGGTTATCAAAGGAAAGCTGACTATCTACTTGGGTGCCTAGATCCCTTATTTCTTCTTCAGATTTCAGGGGATTACCTCCTATGTTGTAGTTTGTGGGTACTCTGTTTTTTCCAAAGGGGATTACTACGCAGTTTTTTGCATTTAGCTTGAGACCATGGCTTTGACACCATGCATCAGTCTCATTTAGGCCCTTCTGGAGGATCTCCATGTCGGCCGGAGACTCTATTATAGCACCCAGTTTGCAGTCGACCACAAACTTAGTCAGCCACAGCCCTTCCGTACTTGCCTGTACTTCTGAGTCATATATGCCAAACAGGAGGGGCCCCAGGACAGAGCCCTTTGGCACACCACTCATTACTGGTCTGGATTCAGACATAGATCCCACTACTCTTACTTTATGGGATCTGTCTGAGAGCCAGTTTGCAATCCATCTTGTGACATAAGGGCTTATGCCCAGGCTGGTGAGCTTATCAATAATACCTGAATGGGGAATGGTGTCAAATGCTTTAGCAAGGTCAAGGTAAGCCATGTGTACCTCCTTTCCCTTATCTATAGCCTGAGTAACTGTCTCAAAGAAATCCACCAGGTTCAGGAGGCATGATCTGCCCTTGACGAAGCCGAACTGTGTGGGGTCCAGCGACTGGAGGTTCCCAATCTCTCCATTTATGAGTTCCATAATGATTCGCTCCATAGCCTTACAGATCAGACTGGTCAGGCTTATTGGTTGGTAGTTCCCAGGGTCAGTTGAGGCCCCACCCTTGTGTAGTGGGACCACCATTGCCATGCGCCATTCTATGGGCACATATCCTGTGGAGAGGCTGAGAGTGAATAGGGTATTAAGATGCGGGGTTAATTCCTTTTGGAGTTCGCATATGACACAGCCTGGGACACCATCTGGTCCCATGGAGGCAGTGTTTTTAGCTTTAGAATGAGCCTTGTTAACCAACGTATCAGTAATAATTCGACTTACACAATCCCCTAGAATGGTAATAGGCCCTGTAGGTGGTGAGGGGGGGGGGGGGGGGAATTTGCACTGAACCTGTCAGCCAAGATGTTGGCAATGTCAGAAGGGTCAGTGTATTTTGTTCCATTTTGTACTAGCTCAGAACAGACCTGAGCGTTGCCATTTAGGTTTTTGACATAGCCATAGAAGGCCTTATGGTTATCCTTGGCAACTTTCTTTTCAAAATTAGCTTTAGTTGACTTGATGTGGGCCCTCAATTTCTTACTAATGCTGATCAGGGATGATTTTTCTACTTGAGATTTGGCCTTTTTTTGTATGAGTCTCCTCCTTTTATTGCAAAATTTGCTTATGGCCGGGGTCCACCAGACTGGTTTCTTCTTGCTTGAGGAAGGAGTCTTGGTTTTATTTGGGATAGCACAGTCCATGCAATCCTGAATTGGCATACTCCTTCCACCTATTCCCTCTCTGCAGTGATAGCCACTGTCAGTGACCTCTGGCTGAGTACATTAGCAGGTGATTGCATATTAGGAGCTGCCACAGAATCCCACACAGAACCAACAGTTATCCAGGATGGCCTCAGACACAGTCAGTTGTTCTCTGAGCCACTGACAAACACCAAGTGCCAACTACTGCACATTACTGTCCTGTGAGAAATCATCCACCCCTGCAAAATACTGTAGTATCCACACACCACACACAGTTGAGCCATTACACATGGAGTTATGGACACATACAGTAATGTAGACTTTGACTTTCACTAGATGGTAAGATGTATGAATGCATTCACTGGTGTACAACCTATACAAACAGGTTTGGAATGTAAATCCCAAACTGTCACTGCTATTCTGATTGTAGCAGTCTTCAAACCTATCATCATGTGCAATGGCACCCTTGCTATGTCACTACACAGGTATATCATACAACTGTAGCAGCCATACAGGTTCCATGGTACACCAATACACAGTGTAGATAACATTTCCTATGGAGTCCATGTCATGACCATACATGTGTAGTCTCCTACATGCTTTGGAGGGGATGTGTATGGTTCCATACAGGGAGGTATCAGATCCCACTTTGTAACTTCCGCATATCCATGACAGGACTAACACATCTCACCTGTTCTACACACCTACAAAATCACTTTGGTATACATGGTACATGCTGGAGAGACAGGTATGTAACCCAGACAGGACACCCTACATAAAACAGGGCTTCCATGTATGTGAAGCACACATCTGCTGTGATACACATAATGTGCAGGTTACACAATGGGATGCAGAACACGATAATCATAGCTGGTGTTGGGAAACTGTCTACACTGAACACAGGATATTTGTACATGGGTCATCTTCATCACCAAAGCTTGTAGATGTGTGAGTTCCAAAACCCTGGTGACACTTATCAAGGGTAACAGACCTGTTCACAGATTAGGGCTGCATGAGTACGATGAATGCCATTACTGTCCTTGTCAGCCTGTTATACATATATGAACCTAAGGTGCCATGGACCTATAGTGCTGTACCATACTGAAGACATATATCTGCTGTGCTGACATGCTTTCCTGTGCTGCTTCATTGCCACTGTGTATCCATAGTTTATCCCATCAGACCCCTGAAACAGAAACATGAACAGGTCCGTGACACATCTGTCATTTTATAAATATACAGCCATTACAACATCATACAACATAAGGCACACAAAAGTATAAGGTGTACTCATGACAAATACCAGCATACAGTATCTGTCATTGGCTACTACAAGTGTTATGGCAAAACAACATTGCATTACACAAGCACATGTTAACTAATATAGTCACCCTGTGCATCAGACATATAGCTTCATTTCCCTGAATTGATGGCGAGGATGACAGGGATGTGGCACAGGTATCATCATTTGCACAGGGTGTTGTGTGGGGGTGCAGGAGGCCTAGGCTGACAGAGCATGTGTGTGAGTTAGGAAGAGATGCAGGTAAGATGGACCATGGAAAGGTGCAGTGTGTCTCTGTAGGTGACCTGCATTTGACAGTGGTGTATGTGTGTGTGTGTGTGTGTGTGTACATAGTCAAGCTCAGTGCTAGCTCTACATGTGTGTATGTTGGACAGCTTTGAACCGTGTATGGTAGAGCTGATAGTTCACCGTCTCCAGTCCTGAACTGGGAACTGGCTCTGCCAGGAGTTGCACTGGCAACTCCATGCCCAAGATCAGAAGTGGTGCTAGTACCCAATGATGATTGCTGTCTACTGAGACCGTGTCCCCATGGCCTGCCACATTGTGGTGTGGACAACACACTCCCCTCTGTAGTGCTGGATGTACTGCTACTATGGGAGCATGATTGTGCAAGGTCACATGGATTCTCAGCAGATGGGGTTGCTGACCTATGTCCATGAGTCTATAGTTCAACTCCAACAACACGTTCCAGCACAGACAATGTGTGGTCCAAGACAAACACTGTCTCAGCCCATCTTCTGTCCACTGCATCAGCTAACCAATACAGGGTGTCCCCAGTGTGGTGAAAGGCAGTCAGAGATGTCAGACTGCTGCATCCATAACCCAAAGCATACATCTGGTGTTCAATTTAGAATGTGCCTGTGCCTCTATGATGGACTGAAACATGCACCAAGTGACCTGAGATGGGACACCTGCAACAGGTGGTGGACGGACAACAGGCCTCCTACAAGCACCCTGTCAATCTGCCTGTGTGGGACCTCACCAGTTCTCTGGCTATGGCCAGTGTTTACATTCACTGCAGCCATAGTTGCCACACTTTTCTGTTCAATGTTCTCACCCTCTGTCCAATATCTGTGGCCTCCAGGGACTAGGTATGTGTGGATATACTAACTGTGTGTGGTGACAATGGGGCAGAAAAGGGATTTCAACCTCTGGGGCAGATTCAGTCCCCAAAACCCTCACATGTGCCACACTGTGATCATCATCATCAGAGTCTGAGGAGACAGTGACATCAGGTTGTGTAGGGGACAGAGACCAACTCCCCACCCCAGTCACCTATGATAAGAAAGGAAAAAGCAGTACATTCCTACCTGCAATATTATGCTCTGCAGTACTATGCTGTGATATATGTAAGGCTCTATACACTGTTGTCACTATGACAGACATGTTGAAAACCCAACCTCATATAGTAGGATTTGAGGAAAGAACTCTTCCCACTAACAGCTGTAGTTACTTGTAGATAAACTCTCATTACACTACAATCTCATCAGCAACAGTGACATTAGTGCAGACTCTGCACATATCTATCAGTGTGGTTACACCTACAAGACATAGGTATGAGTCTAACATGTGTACAATCAGACAATATGCGTGCATTTGGCAATCATGCCAACACTACAGCAATGCAGACAACAGGCCTGGGATGACAGTCTAGTGATTACAATGCTGTAAACATATATCAATAACAAAACAGTGTCATGCTTACCAAGAGCAGGACAATGAGCTTGTGCATTACCTGATGGACCAGTGAAAAGGTGAGGGAGTGGTAATGTTAGTACCACCATACTTTCCACCACCACATGGTAATACAGCCATATATCTCACATTTACAGTAGTTACTGTGTTAATTGTTATAGTGATCAAAATCTGAGCATGACAGTCAAACTTCAGTTAAACCTTTCTCCCCCTAAACAGACAGACCTGACACCCACGAAAGACTATTTACACCCTCACACACTAAATGCTATAGTATTGCAGTGCTGATCAACCTGAGCTTACCTGCATGCTCCTCTGCTGTATAAACTGTGACACCCACAATCACGATGTAGGGTGTGATGGATGTTTGGAAGCTGTCATATGTGCCTAGATTTGCCAGGAATTCTTCTGTGTCTGAGAGTGGTTGTTCCACTGCAGGCCCTCCACCAGCGGCACCATGATTCCTGGCTAGATCTGCCACTATTTTGCATGAAGCAGTGATCACGTCCATTGCATGGTGTAACACCTGCTCATATGTTCTGGTGTGACACCATTGCATGGTGTCACACCTGCTCATATGTTCTGTACTGATGACCTGTGGCATTGACATCATGGAAATGGTCAGCCCACAATGCCTCCTACTGTACCCTGTTGTGCCTCCCCCTGGACAGTAGGACTTCATGGTGCTGACGTAGCCCTTCCAGTATCAACTCATTCTCTGCATCTGTGAAAATTGCATGGCATCGTGCATACATTTTCCCTGAAAGACGACAACATGGAAACACATGTCAGGTTCACATATGTAGAAGTACATTATGTAGAGATACAGCAAGAACAGAATGGCTGGTAGCATCCACTGCTCGATCACATGTCATATCCCACAGTGTGCAAACATACTAAACATGTGGATAAAACTAGAATACTATCAATAGTCAGGTATTCCTGTGTGTGCCATGACAGATACTGCTGTATGATCATATGGCCCACACTGATGTCTATTGTAGTGTATCCCCAAGGGACAACTCCCCTGATAATATGTGAAAACAACTGTGCCAAACAAACATGTGTGTAATTACAACCACTATAAAGGAGGAGTCCCATGAGCCCAGTATGTCACACTGACATTATACATTCCACCTTTGAGGTATTGCACATCCTCTGTATGTGTTAGAAATCTGGAGATCATTGACATGCCATTATCACAGTCCTGAGAATGGCTTATTGCCGTGATCCCTATTCCCTGTAAGTATATTCACACATCTGCATCCTGATGTAAAAAGAATGGTTACATACCTGATGGAGTGCAGTACTCCCCTGCTGATATGTGCTAATAGTTAATATTTCACATATGCATGTTCTGTGTGAGGAAAGCCTCAAACAGACTGGTTCCCCATAGCCAGCTGCTTGCCTTTTTAACATGTTTCTCATCAGCAGGTGAATGCCTCTCAACTAATCTGTGGTTCTAGAATGCTAATTGCAGGCAACACAGCTGATTTGCACTATCAGTCAATCACATGCAACCACAGTACAATATATAAGGCCCTCATGTAAATTAGGGGCCCTTTCTGATATGTTGTGCTGGACATTACTGGGGTGAGAAGACTACTTTATCACAGAGTGTAAGTCTGTAGTAGCAATTTTTTCATAGAGATGGTTGTGCTACAGGCTGTAGCTGCTGCTGCAGGTAATAGGCATAGGCAGAGAGTGTGAACCCTGTAGCTGTAGAAGTAACTGTGGGAGCTGTGTTAGCCTTGTTATAGAGGCAGAACAAGAATGAAGCTACCCATTCCAGTCCAGTTAAGGCATGTGTTTAAGGTATGTTAGGCAACAGTATCACTAACAGAGTACAAGGCCACATGTTTGTTGTGTCCTTGAGCAACATGGGGGATAAATATAATAATACTATAATTAAACTGCTACACACCACTGGATTTGAACCTAGGACTGTGTGTGCAAAATGTACTGCCTTTAAGGCATTTAACAGACTGAGCTACTGAGTCACTGCTACAGCAGGTGTATTTGCAAGATATATGTGCACACATACAGGCTGTGACAAACATTTTCTACATCCACCAGTATGAGTATGGCTTTATATGGATGTATTTCTGCATCAGGGCCCCAGTTAAACATGTATTGTGCCATTAATGCCTTAGCAGGTGTCTTTCTACATGTTTCTGATAAAAGGGCACATTTACCTGCTATCACAGGGCTCACTTGCATCTATTATTATGTCTTTGGCATTCTAGTGGTGTACTGTTGCACCACAGTGCAAGTTACACTCACATTTTTCCATTACTTTTTAATTAAGTTTGCACAATGTGGTGCGGTACACAGCTCCGCTGAAACACTCTTAATGACTGTAACTGGCAATTACTATGTTTTGTTTAAACCACCTGTTTTAATTAAGAGTTGTGTGATGTGACAGGTTAATACAGTGGTCTGCAGGTGTGATGGTCTTGGGTTTGAAATATGGGACAGGTGTTTATTTTGTAACTGTGTCTTACACTTTTAAAAACACATAACTTCAATATAGCTCTGTTTAGCTCAGCTAAGCTGCGTGACACACCACATTGTGCAGCGTCACACTAAAAAAAATATAAAGAAAAGAAAAATGGAGAGATAGAAAGTGGTGAAATGGGGTGCAAGCAAGGGGAAAGACATAGTGAAAGGCAGGTAGGGATGTGCAGAAAGGGGGTAGGAAAGAACCATAGCTGACCATTTTTTGTACAGCAACAACTGTGCACTTTGACAGAATTTGTACATGACTTTGAACTCTTAACCCCTGAGACAGGAGTGAGGACAACATAACTGCAATGTCAAGCCAACTGGACCAAATTATGTGTGTCCAGTGGGCATGTGTGTGAAATGGAGAGCTATGTATTGGATGATATTTTTATTTTTGGGACAGGTGCCCATTTTTTTTTAAAATGAGAGTGGAATGTTGGGGAAGGGACAAAAGTACATGTGTGGGAGGTAAGTTGGGTAGGTGAGGATGCATTTTCAGACAGACAAGACAAATGAGATTGATGGGGTGGCGTGTGACACGAGGGAATGAACACCTTAGATAGGGAAGGTGTTGTGGAATCTAAGTCCCATGTGCCTCCACAAGGCAGCAGCATGACTCCCATCCCCACCCATGGGACTATCTGCATTGCTCTGTCACTGCCCCTGGGTGGCACTGGTGAAGGCTAGGCACTGGGGTGAGGCTGCCCCACCAGGTTGGCACAATGTCCTCATTCCAGTGCAGGCGGCAGTCAAAACTGTGGTAGACTATCCTGTGCACCAAAACCAGCAGCTCAGCCAGGGTGACAAAACCCCGTACATCACTGCTGCCAGAGGGGGTCTGTCCCTGTCCTGTGGAGTGGTACTACCCAACACCACAGGTAGTGCAGGGGCAGTAAAGGGTGCACCACTGGTCTGGGTCCCAGATGTGCTGGGACCCAGTGTCACAGCCAGATGAGCTAAGGTAGGCAGATCAGCCAGAGCAGGCCTACTTTGACATGCTGGGAAAATGAAGAATAGCAATAAATTAAGGTTAGTAATAATCAAACCATTGTTAGTATTAATAGAATGGAACATCATATTTATCAATCCATATACATATTAATGTATATTATGTGTAACACAACAATAAGTAACATAGCAGTCAGTATTTAACAACATGCCAGTAAGAATTAAACCATAAGGCCAACAAAACAATTAGTTTAACAAAATATGTTAATATGAATCATAATATTACATAACAATAATACACTGAATTTTACCAAAATATAGTTAGTTTAACAAAATAGGTTAATATTACATCGTAATAATAAAAAATAACAATAATAAATAAGTGAAGATGAGGGGTGAGGGGAGAGATAGGGAAAGCATTCTATTACTGACAATGCAGACTATATCCCTGAAAACGCCGATAATAAATACTCTGTAGACATGTAGTGTCAGTGTTGAGTACAGTGGCTACAATTCTCCTATAGCTGCCGTAGCATGTACATACCTCTCAAGCTGTTAGCAAGGGTCAGTATGGGCCAAGCAATAACAAATGCAGGTACACAACTACACAGAACATTTCTATAACTACTAAGGTGTTCTGTAAGTGGATTTGGTAATACATGCATTCCAAGTAATCATTTTTCTGGTAATCCTGTGATGGATGGATTAGGCAGTTTTAATTACATTATGAGAAACTGTGGCACTTGACAGGCATGTTTGTGTACAGTACATAAACTATACATCCATCAAGCCTTAGTTGGCAGGCATTGGAATAGAACCCAATAGCTATGACTGCAGGGGACATTTGCAAAAAAATGTAATTGACTGCAGCAACTTAGTACAGACATGCAAGGAATACAGCCATACTGGAAATATTTAGACAGATTTCTTTAGGAATCAACAATGCTGCTTAACACTTTATTGATATTGCTGATAACTGTCTCTGAAATGTAAACAGAATCATATCTGCTCATAACATGGGCTACCTCGACTATATATCATTTGTTCCTGGAGTGGGAGAAAATTAGAGCATTATGTGACTGAATTCATTTTGCATTCTATAACTATTACAGTGTTATAGTTGACTGCAGTGATAGAACACACATGCATGGAATACAGCCATACAGCATTTATTAAAACAGATTTCTTTAGGAATCAGCAATGCTGGTTAACACTTTATTGGTATTGCTGATAAATGTCTGTGAATTTCACACACAATATCTGTCCATAGAGTTGGCTACTTCACACATATACATTTATTATCTGGAGTGGGAAGAACAGAGATCATTATGTGACGGATACTGGCCTGGAGACTGTGTTACACCTGACTGCAGCAACCTTACCATAGACAAGCAATGCATACAGCTCTACTGCAATGTTTATTACAACACAATCCTGCTGTACACCATTTTGCTTATTGTTATTGGCATTGTTTATTATTTGGTGCAATACAGTTGTTATTGCTCATTAATTGCACTACAGATCTAATTGCCCATTTATTGAACTACAGTTTTTACTTTATATATGTTATTGCAGTACATGCTTTACTCTTTCTTGCTTATTGCACTACAGTTGCCATAATAAATCCAAACCTACCACACTCATGGCACAGCCTGGCCAGGTGCCCAGCTTGGGACTCAACACTGCAAGCCCTCCCACCATTATGCATACCAGTTTTGCAAACATTCAGCTTGCAGTTTGATAAAACAGTGGAAAACATACTTACATATTTGGGGGGCATTCTTAGTTCATGTCTCCTGGACTCAAGTGTCCAAAATTCCCCTCTTCTCCTCTTTAGGTCCTCAATGTTGATGACACTGCTCACCAGTGTGGGGCATACCAGTAGTCCTGGTAAGTTTCCTGACCAACCGGTCCCAGGCCACAGCCTTACATTCTGAGCTCTGGAAACCACCCTGCATCAGCCTGGGTTCATGATTTTTAGGAGCCCAACAAAACCCATGGACTCCTGAACACCCCAATCTCTGTGCCCAAAAGTGCACATCTTCACTAGCACTGTCTAACATATCAACAGTTAGACACCAAAGAATTGTGCAGAATTCCTGCCACTTGTGCTTAATATAGGCTGTTTTCCCACCCTTGCACATCACTGAGCAACATTCAAAAAAGTGCCACGTTGCTTAGCATCACACAAACCAGCTAAGCAGAGCAAAAACTCACACAACTGTGGTTTTAGCTAAGTTTAGCATCGCACAAACATCTGTAGCCATTAGCATGCTTAAGTAGTGCTGAGCACAGCAGTGCCATATTTCACAGATTTGTTTTTAAAATTAAGCATATATAATAAATTAAATTATAGACATCACTATTACAGACTCAAACTCAGGACCTACTTAGCATTAGGTTGTAACTCTACCCATTTAACTACTTGGATATTATGAAAACTAGTATATCTTCACATATACTACTGGGTTACCTGTTAGCATTGCTAAGTACCATGGCAAGCCATGCAAACATGCTTAAATAGACACAGAAATAAACAATTAATTACATCCAGTTTCTATTTTTAGATGTCTGGTGGCTGTTGGCTATGAATGTACGAGCACTGCTCGGCTCTGTGATGCTCTGCACCATGCAAACAGCAATTCAAAAAATATATATATAAAAATACATAATTATGATAACTAATGACATCTGGCTTCTATTTTAGATGTCTGGCAGGTGTCAGTTGTCTATATGTAAGCACAGCTTGGCATTGCTGCATTCCGTACCATACCTGGCAAACATACAGAAAGGACAAAAAATAAAATTCATAAAACTAGCATATTACATATTTGAAATAATTCACAGCATTTCAACAGTAGAGGGGAGCATTACAGGTAGCCTCACCCTGTACATACATCTGACCAGGCATCCATAACCATGGGTAGCCTCTATACTTCTCCCTACATGAATTCAGTATTCCTGTTCCTATGCTATCTCTCTGCAGTGTGCCATCATTAATATGCATAGTGCACTGCTGGGGGGGACAGTGGCCATGTACACAGATATATTCCACATAGGCTCTACATGGTGCCAACATGGATTTTATTAAATCCTGGGATTTGTCTATACCCATGAGGTCACATTCCAAGATAATATGTAAAGTGTTGACATAATGGAAAGAAGTGATTATTCACACCTATTATATATGGCAGCTTTTCTAAATATTGATTTCCAGCTTTTGTAATACATGCATCTACTAATGTTTGGCAGGTTAATCCTTTACACACTTTTTTCTTATCACTGACATTGGAACCTATGTCACATTTTACAAGTTTTTTTTGTTTTAATAAAACCCTCAAACAACCCTCAAAAAAAAAAAAAAACCTCAGAACAGCCCCATGGACCTGTTAACATCAAATAATGTAGTTTAACTGTGCTGATATGAATTTTTGTCTTGTATAGACAGCTGCTAACACAGACCTTAATTAACTTAAAATTGAGGTTTTCCATGTTAAGAAGCATGTTATTCCTATGCTTCTACTTATACTAATTGGTGTCTGTTCTTTTTTTAATATTTATTCCCCTCCCAGATGTAAAAACACCTTACATGCTTTCAGAAAATATTAACTTTTAGTCATGAAGAAACCAGTGTTCTTGCTTTTTCTTGTCCTGTTATCAACTCCTCCCCTTGGAACACAAGGGGAAAAAATGTGGTCTTCTGCCGCAGCCTGAAAGACAACTTGAAACATTTATTGCCAAAAAAAAAAAACTTTTCATTATATTATCTTCTCTTATTTACTTGTGTCCAGTAAAAATGTGTTAGTAAATTAAGCCAAAGGTCTTAATCCAGAAATTCACATATGCAAAAGTAAAAGAAAACATATCAGCTCTTCATATATTATGATCTGTGTACCTTTGCACCCCATCCCCCACCTCAACAACCCAAGATTACAGCCTATTAACTTAAACATGCTTCTGTTTAGTCTTTTTCTTTTTGAACTGTAATGCCCTACATTTCTTAATACTAACAAAAAGAAAAATAAGAGGCATCTGATCACATTAGTAACTATATCACATTCAAGAATAACTAAAAATACTTTACTATAAAATATGTAATTTATATTGTGAAAAGTTTCATAGAAATACTGTTAAAAGAAAGCTTTACTTAACAGTTTCCTTTTTCTTTCCTCTAACCCTCTGCTCAGTGTCCTTCCAAACAATAATGAAATGAAGTGACAAATGCTTTTCAGTCTCCCACAACACATTCAACAAAAGTCCACTCTCTTCACTTTTTCTTATACATTCATATTTCACAAATGTGACTGATGTTTTGCAGTCTCACATTTATTCACTAATTTCCATGTTGCTGGTCTTCCTCTTCAACTCCATCTCCCAACTCTAGATTCTGGTTCATTTCCAAGGTACTCCCAATTCTTCTAGTCAGCTCCTATGGTTTTCTCTGTCTCTCAAGTGTTTTCCTTTGAAACAGTGGAAAAGCTTTCATTGGCAGTGTCTCTCCATATGCTTTATAAGTAGAATCCACTTCTGCCTGATGGCTCACTTTTTGGTGGACAAACTTTTGTATTTTCTCCTTCACCTGTTTTACATCAAAAATGACTTTGGTCCTCTAAGAACATTATTCTGAAGACAGCTGGATACAGCAGTATGAATCCCACACTAGCATTTCAATATTCCCTGATTATTGATTACTGGAACAAATTTGTTTCTGCCTGATGCACAGTGAATAGTAATTTCCCACAAATACTCTACAGTCTCCAACTTTTAATACTTTCCCTTTTGCCACAGTTTTAGTAGGTTTGCATCTTTACTAATATGGATCTTGTCTGCTTTCTCATGGCCAGATGTGGAATATATACACAATGGGCACATTAAATGAACAGGTTTTGCTGTGGAAAACCAGTCCAGCTGCTTATTTGAGGCTTCATAAAATGACTACAGTCTATTCCTTCTACTCTCTCTGGTGCAGCAGAAAAATCTCAGATTTTCCCTATGTGCTCTGTCCTCAAATTCTACCATTTTTTGAAACATCTTCTTGAGTAATTTCATACTTAGTCAGCCTTTTATTCATTGCAACCTCTGGATTTTGCAGTTTTATGATCTCATCTGTATATCTGTTTAAAACTTCCTCCATTTTCCCAGCCTTTTGTTATTTGTGTTTATATACTCCTTTAGTGTTTCATTTATTCTGATCAGATATGAGACAATTTGACTTATTTTTTCCTCCAGATTACTAGAAGCCATGTCTTGCACCAAAGATGGAGCTTGAAATGCTTTTTGCTGAACAGCTGCAGGATTCTTCCCAGTCAGTGTTTTCTCTTCTCATTTTCTAGTAGATTTTCTTTCGGATTCTCTTAGTTTATTTTTTGCTGACATCTGTGCAGTATACTTACTAGCCAGCAACTGATCTTGCTCAAAGTGACAAGAGTTCCTGGTCCTTGTGTTTCAGTTTCTTTTTTACTGTGAGAGATGAAGTTAACATTTTCATTAGTCTGTAGCCAACATAGAAAGCCCCAGTATTGTGTAACAGTTTGAGACAGTTTCAAGTCTTTTGGGATATAAATGAATGAAAATAAAACAAAGGGTATCACCATAAATTATGTACCACAAACTGGTTCAGTAATACCCATGTTTATGAGAACAAGATAAGATGAAATATTTATGAGTATGGGTTGAAAAGGTTTCTGTTATGCAGCTAAGCATATGTGGGAAGAGACTAAATAAAAGATAATACAAAAACTGAGAAACTGGAAGCTTTTCTTTATGGATATTGAGAGTAAGGTACAAGCAGAAAGATATTTTTAGTCCTTTTAATTTTATGCATCAGGCATATTTTTATCAACCAGGGGAGAAGTTGTGAACAATAATAAAAGAGCTGAAGGAATTTATCTGGGTGAGGAAAGGAGGCAAGAGTTAAATGGGATAAGTTGATCCTTCCAATAGAACAAAGTGGCTTAGGATTACCTGATTTGAGGGGATATTTTGGAGCTACACAGTTAAGGCTCATACACACAACACAAACTGCAAGTTATAATTCAAAGTAGAAATGGATGATAATGAAGTACTGGGAAGTTAATGAAATAAAGGCATAATGAGATTTTGGATGTAGATCCTTAATGAGGATAACAACCATATAGAATATAATATTCATAAAGTAGCAGAAAGTATTCTAAGAACTAAGCCAACAATGGAATGAAGAAAGGAGAATTTACCAATAGGAATAACTGCAAGTAGGGGCTCAGAAAATAGGAAGAAGGGGCAGGAATTTACTGGAGAAACCTGGCAAAGGAAACCAAGGTATTGGAAGCAAAAAACTAGAGAGGGAAAGGTAACAGAGTATGCTGAGGTCATGAAGATCTTTGGACTGCCACCTAGAGACTGCCTTCCCTCACAGGGATTGAAAGAGTATAGGAAAAGAAGATGGAAAGGTGAATCTTAAGTGAAAAACCTGCTGTGGTAGATTTTGATGCTTTGCAGTGTCACATTTACTCACTAATTTCTGTGTTGCTGATCTTCTCCCTGTTTATCTCCATCTCATCTTCCAATCCCAGATTTCAGTTCAATTCCAATGTACTCCTGATTCTTCCAGTCATATCCTGTGCTTCACTCTGTCTCTGAAGCATTTTCCTTTGGAATAGCTAAAAAGGTTTCATGGCAAAGTCTCTCTAAGCTTTATTATCAGAAGAATGAGAAGCAAATTTTCTCCCTGATAGCTCACTTTTTGTTAGACAAACTTTGTATTTCCTCCTTAGCCTGTTCTGCATAAAAAATGACTTTGATCCTCCAGGACAAAATATTGTGAAGACAGCTGGGTACACCAGCCTCATTCACACACCTGCCTCTTGGCATTCCTTAAATGTTGAGATACATTTGCTTCTCTTCTGCCTGAATAATCATTTTCCACAAGCAATCTATTGTCTCCAATTTTTAATACTTTACCCTTTCGTTACAGTTTTGTCATGATCAATTCCTCCTGCTAGTTATGATTGCATCTTTACTAATATAGGTCTTGGCTGCTTTCTCATAGCCAGGTTTGGAGCATACACATAATGTGCCCTTTCAATTAACACATCCTGCTGTATAATACTAGCTCAGTTGCTTATTTGTGCTTTCATAAAATTAATACAATCTGTTCCTTCCAGTTTCTCTGGTACAACAGAAAATCACAGGTTTTCTCTGCATGCTCTTCCACTCTAACTCTTCCATGTTTTGAAACAGTTCTTCTTGAGCAGTCTCATCCTCAGCCTTGTCTTCATTTTGACATCTGATTTTTACAGTTTTATCAGTTCATCTTAATAGCTATTTAAAGCTTCTACCACTTTTCCTGTCTTTTATGTGAGTTGATATATTCCTTTCCCTTCAGTGTTCTGTTTATTTTAATCCGCTCTGAGCACATTTCATTTATCTTTTCCTCTAGATTACTGGAAGCCATATCTTGCACCAAAGCTGGATGGTGAACTACTTTCTGCTGAACAGCTGCAGGATTCTTCCCAGTGTGTTTTCCTTCACATTTTCTAGTTGATTTTCTTTCAGAGTCTCTATGTTTCTTCTTTGCTGGCATACAGGGGGTACTTACTAGTCAGTAACTGAATTTACTAAAACTTGCAGAGTTTCTGGTCCTTTTCTCGATTTCTTTTTTCACACTGGGACAGCTGAAATCAAGTTGTTGATCAGTGTGCAGCCATTTTGGAAGTGCTCTGCTGATGTTTTTAGTTGAATCTGGAATAGAAGCTGCTCTTAAAAGGGATAATTAGTAGGGCATATACAACATTGTATGATAACTATAAGAATCAATCAGAGAAGGTTATAAAAGATTGCAAAGTGAGACTGGAATAGTAAATTAAAAGAAATCAATGGGAGGACATGCACACAGCTCTTGAGTAAGGAAAAAAAAAGTCCTGAAGATTTAGGATCTTTGCTTTGAAGTGTATGCACAGGTATTTTATACTCCAAGCAGACTTCAAATAATTTTTGCTCAGGTAGATAGCAAATGTTGGACATGTGACAATGAAGAAAGTGATAACAGTGGACATATGTTTTGGCAGTGCAATGAACTGGAAGATTTGAAAAATTCTCTACAGAGTACTCTGTCAGAAACATTGGTTAAGTAAATGGTTGTAAATAAGAATATTTTTTTTTTCTTCTGAGACACAAGATCAGAATTAGCTAAATATAGTAAGGCCTTATTAAATTTAATTTTGTTGGCTGCCAAAAAAAGTGAAAACTAGAAAATGGAAGCCATAGTCTAAACTAGCTGTATTTGAAGTACAGAATATTATAAAACAGATAAAAGGAAGGGAAGATAGATATTTATAAACAGGAATTAGCAAATTACATAGAAATAAATGGAAATTGTGGGAACAATACATGCAGAATAATATTCAATAGGAGGATGAGTGAGGTTTAAGGGAAGGCGGAGATTCAGCAGTTTATGTAATGTTGGACTGAAGATAATTGCAAAGAAAGAAAAAAATATATATGATGTTTTATGCCTGTAAATGTATGTTTACCTATATCTTAAGTGATAATTTAATAAAGGTGCTATACAAAACATTTTTTTTCCAATTCTGTGTGTGAAGATGGGATCAATCCATCAACAGCATATTCAAGTTCTGTCCAATTGAAGGAAAATGGGTGAAACAAGCTTCACTGATAGTGGAGTTTTCTTTTTGTTTTCTCCACTGTTGAATGACCTCAGAATAGGTATATTCATGATTGGGGGTGTGGGGGTGATTCCCCACATGGGGGTGCAGGGAGACTTGCTCTCTGCAAGAATAATTATATATGAAGTTTAGCAAAACTATTTTCAGTCTTTTTTTGCAATCGGGCAGTACTCAATGAGAGTGCTGTTGATGGATAGGCATGTATAATTAAAGGCATGCAAAACAGGAGGGACTGAAGAAGTGAAGCTGCTGGATATCAAGTAGGTTAAAACTGGAAGAGAATTTCAAATTCAGGATGACGGTTAAAACCAGCTGGCTTCATAACACATAAGTTTAATGGCTCAATTGGATTATCCACAGATAAATGACAGGACAGTCTTCAGGTCTGTATTTTTTATGTTTTGTAAGCCTACAGAAGGAAACATTGTGCAGCAGAAGTGCTACACATCTTTATTGCTATTTGCATGAACTGGGCAGAGTCCAGAACAAAATGTTAATTAGGAGTGCAGTAACTACCTTTTTAAAAGTAAATTATTGTTTTCAATTAGAACACTATCTTTCTAAAACACATGACAACTTGTATTGTAATAACTGCTCTTTCACCATTTTGCAAGCTGTTTTTGCTGAGGGGGATCATAGAAATTTCTGTAAATTCTGCACACTTGGAAAAGACGTAGGTGAGGAAGCTGTACTTACAGGACATTTAATGTAACACTTGGCTGATCTCAGAATAGCACTTGTAGAATTTGCTTGGTATTAATGAGTTAATGGTCTGTGAATGTCCATACAAGAAGCTATATGACCTGGTTGGAATAACTGGGGAAGATAAAGGACAGCTGCATCACCCAATTCATATTTAATTTGGTTACTGCTTTGGGGTTGAAAGCTGTCCTGCTGTTCAGGGCACTCTACCTTTGTGGAAGACCAAGTACAGTGATTTCACCAATAGTGTCAACCGTTCAGAACTTCTCAGGTGAAATAATGGTCTTAAAGTGTATGCAATGACAAAAGCCTTTATCTTGCCAAATGCCACTGATTTGAGAGGAGGAAAAATCAGCTTATCCATTGCAAAATAAAGATCCCAAGGAAGAACTGCATCCTTTACTAGGCTCCTTAAGTGAAAGTACCTGTTAAAAAGATTTTGTCTACTTTTAATGAAGCCAGAGTAAAGTTTCCACCCTGATATAATATGGAGATAGCAGCCAAATTAACCCTGACCCATATTTTACTGAGGAATAACTAAGCTTCTGAGACAATGCAATAATCTTAGCAACGCCATAAACAAAGGGAGGATTAAAGTCAATACTAGAAATTGAGAAACCATTGGATTAGGCACTGGAGATGGAAATAGGGATGGGGTTTGCTACAGGGATGGCAGAAAAAGGCTGTGATTTGATATAAATGGAAATACGTCTTCAATGAAGCATAAGCCGAGGAAACCACAACTTCTGAGGCCATAAGTTAGCTATGAGAATGATCCCAGATATTTTTTGTTTGGCTTAATGGATAAGCTTCATTATCAGAGGAAACAGGAACGTGCATAGGAGTGTAGGGAAATTTTCTGAATGGGAGCATCCTTTGGATGTCCCCTGGTGGTGGAATGACTGAAATGAAGATGCTGTATTTGGTGTTGGCTAACAGCAAAGCACGACTGAATTACAATAATGTTTCCATATCACCAAAGGACTGAGAGATGACTTGTGTGGCATCAGCAAGCAACATCTGAGCCTATCAGTAAGGGAGTTGGCTTTTCTCTGGAATATAACAGGGTTTCAGAAATCAGTCAGAAGATGTAGCACAGTACCAAACCCTCATCACTTCTTGATATAAGAGGTAGTAGTCCATGTTCTCCTGTGCTGGTGATGCATCATACCACTTGCCATCTAGTTAGTGTGGGAAGTATTTATGCCCTGGGGCAGGGAGTTTCTGAATGTTTTGGAGGTTAAGAACTGCTTTCAGCTCTAATATGCAATGTGAAGACTGAGCTATCTGCTGCCCCAGAAAACCTGGACTGTTTTCTCTTCACAATGCCCACTCTCCCTAGGGCAAACATATCCATGATTAGTGTAATTGATTGCTCTGAAAGTGGGAAATGATTCACTTGTGTAAGACTAGGACAGTGAAATCTACCATGGTAAATATTTTGCACACACTAGAAACCCTGGCTTGCACTGACATAGGACCTGGTTTCATTCTACCTGCAATGTCCATTGCAGAACTCTCATGGGGTATAGCTGAAGGGTATTGATGGACTGATAGCTACATTAAGCCACAGACTCTTGTGCATATATCAGGTTTAGTAAAGAGGGAGCATCAGAATAAGGAAATACTGTAACTCCCAGCAGCCTTTGGATGGCTGATATTATGGATGTACATTCAGTGGACACTGGAGGATTCTTTGTAGAAGCACACGTATCTCCTAGGCTAGCTTTAAATGGAGGTTGACTGGTGATTCAAAAACAATATCTAGTTTTCTGATAAATAAGAAAAGATGGATTACACCAAGACTGTCCAGGTCACTTATGCAATAATGCAGTTTAGGTATCTTAAGGCTAGGCTGGATCTAACATCTTTTGTATTTTTGTGGGGGGGGCAGTTAAACATAAACCTGTAGTAGTACCCTAATGTTTTCTGCTTTGGTACAATGAATTGGAGTGCTTTTCTTGCTAGGTGCCAGAGATTTCTTTTTTTTTGTTTGTTTATGCTGCCACTTTCGGATGGGAATCATCTTCTAGCTATTTGAGTTCTGCTCCACCTGTCCTCATTGACTTATGGCCATTGGGGGACAGGCAGACAGCAGAATGCTACTGATTGCCTCAACAGCAGGACAGTCAGGCAATGCTTTAGATATGCTGCTGCTTGCCAGAAGACAGACTCAATTTCTTGTGTTCTTGTCAGCATCCCATATCTCTAGAATTGTGGTTTCACTGGAAGCTCTGTAAATTAGAACCCATTCCACCATGTTGTTTCTTTTTTTCTGCTGCTTGCCATACCAAAACCAGAATTGGCATTGTTTACTAAAGTCTTAAAAGGGTCACGGTGGAACTCCTTGTCAAAAACCAAAAGAATCTTGCATGCCATCCTCTCCAGATATGACTTGACTTCAAAGCTAAAGAGGCTAGGACCCTGCAAGAGAGGATATATGAAAATGGTCAATATGGCCTCACCAAAAACAGACACTGGGGAACAACTGCAAGGTGGATGCGGAGCTGCCTTCTGTAATCTTGGCATCTTAGACTCAGACAATATCAGTACCTGTACTAGGATTGAAAATAGAAAGGTCTGTAGCAGCACTAATGATCAGATCCACAGTGTTAAGTCAGACAGTTCACTATTGCCATGTAATAATGTCTTCATCGACAATGACGGCAAACTTAAAGGTGCACTGGCCACTGTTAATGGCAGCTATAGCAGAATAGGCATTACAGTTTACACAGACAGGTCTTTCACTATTGACATAGATCATTTCTGGGTCACCATCACATCCTTGTAGCCATTGCATAGAAAACAGCATCAAATAGAAATATTTGGAGGACAAAACATATGGAATTGGCCCCTGACACAGATCATGATGGAATGGGACTGCAGACAACTTCATCATGGCATTAACAAAGATACCCACAAACAAACTAGAGTATGGCATAGGAACTGTAATGTGAAGACTGGTCTACAGCTAAATATTCAAGATAGATCTCTGTTGGCTAAGGATGTTAGGCTTTGTGACAAACAGCAAAGCAGAGGACTTCTCTTAACCACATGGAAAATCACAGATGGAACACTGTAATCAATTTTGCAGGATTCTACCTTTAGAAGTGGAGATAAAGACACCTTTATGTGACTTGTGAGGCTATTGAAGTTAAGGCTTCTTTGTTGGTGCTGGGGAAGCCGATGTTAAAGAGATGGTCACACTAACATCTACAGAGTGGAAGCTTCAGGGTCAGAGGTGGACTGCTGACCTGAAAATGACTTTTAGTATATTTGCAGCTGAGGTTGATTTTGCTGGTTACAGTGGGTATTTGTGTTAAAGCTTGAACTGCACACTTGTAGATGTGTCCTTCACCTGAGTAAACTAGACAAACCTGTTAGTTATCTTGCAGTAGACGATGAAGCACATAGCTACAGTAGTGGAAACCTTGGTCTAACATGACTAAATTGATAGGGAGAACAACCAAGAAATAGGAAAAATTTAGATTTAACAATGAAACAATAAGATAAGAAGGCAGTCTAACAAAATGATGTACATAAACCAAGGAAGGTCTAATGAGTGGAAAAAGCAGTGGCAAAAAACTCCACCAAAGACTATTAGAACTAGAAGCCACAAATCATAACCAATAGGTTCAAAAACAAATCTAAAGGAAAGTAATGACAAATTTAATAGAAATCTCCTGTGAAACAAATGAAACAAAACCTAGGGGCTATTTTGATATGCTCTTAAATATGGAGAAAGGGGCTGCAGCACTGCATCATGTGATAAGAGTAAGAACCAAGAAAGTTTTATGTGCCAAACTGTCCTAATGCCTACTGACATTAATCATGTTGTTACAGAGGATGGATCTCCTCATACCAAACTTGATTTTACCCAAGCTAAGCTGAGAAATTCTTGCTCTGCAGTTCATAGTCATGGAGAAGAAACATACATTACTTGATTTAAAAAAATACACTGTGTTCAAAAGCACTGAAAAAATTAAATGGATTTTACATTATTTAAAGAAAAAAAAATGATGATGGGAAAGCAAAGAATTATACCCTTTATTAAATAAGTCAGTTATACTGTTTTCATAGGAAACACATGAAACTAATTTTGCCTGAGCTGAAAAGAAGCATTCTTACTTAACAGTCTGTGAACATGGAGAGGCAAATGTTAACATCTTTCTCTTGATAAATGAAAAATTATACTGCTTTGATTAGAGATATCAGAAAAAAACAGCATTCAATGGTCATGGACAAGGGCCTCAGTATGCATGCTTGTTTTTGGGTCCCCAGTGCCTTCCAACCAACAGCTCTCATGCAGGTCTATTGGTCCACTTGTTTCCCTATAGAAACAACACCAATTACAGCTTTACTAGCACTTGTGTTGTGAAAGTCAACTGCAGAGCTCATCACTGAGGTATACATGAAGGCATTTCTTCTGATACGAGGCTACAACCTCAACCCTGCAGTGGCTGACACATGCACATGTGTCATCACTGGGGCCTTCAATGCCCTCTTCTTTTCTCTGTATAGTTTTACACAAATGCAGTTTGAGGGCTATTGTTACCATTTTGGTATAACCAGGCCTACAACCCCTGGTCCTTCCCTACTGGACATTATGCATGCTTGTTTAGTGGCAATAACTGGATTAGAAATAAAAGTTATATACTTACCATAATATTAGCTCCAGGTTGTTTGATTTTTCAGTCATCTGCTTCAAATGAATGGTTATCAGATCTGATGGGACCTGATCTCAGTGCCAACCTTGAAATTTATCAGAGCCAGAGCTCTGAACTCTCCCTACCCATAATTCCCTAGGCTGTACCTCAGATTTCCAGATTGAGTTTGCCCCAATTCTGTAATATATGAGAAAATACTACGTAAGGGCACCCCTCACCAGAAAGAAATTCTTAAATTAGATAGACCCAAAATGTTAAGGAATAGTGAATACAGTACCATGTGACTGTGGACAGACAGGGAGTAATATCCACTTAATCATCTCAAAGGCATAAGTGATAATTTGGTATGGGGTGGGGAGGGGGGGTCTATTTTCATCTATTCAGACACATGGGACAGAACCCCAAGCTGTCAAATTGGGTGGTAATCATACCTCTCAACTGTGCCTGATTTTCATGGACATCCCTGATTCTGATTCAAATTTTACCTCTGCCCCTCCTAATCCCTCCGAAAACTAGTGACTTTTGGAGGAAAGGTGGTGGAATTACACTTAATGAATAATGACAATGATTAAAGTTATAGATGTCTTTTTTTTCAGAAAATGTATATTAATTCATACGCTCTGATTCTATCAATGTCTCAAGTCAATTGCGCTAATATTTTAAAAGTGTCCCTGATTTCATCTGGATTTGTCCCCGATTCTGTTGAAATTTGTCCCTGACTGGTTGAGAGCTATGGGTAGTATCAAGGAAGGACATTCCTTAGTATGGTGGAACCAAAGGAAAAGCATGATTTGGATGGAGGGTCCAGCTTATAGTGACACACAAAGCATGTACCATTGCCCATGTGGCCACTGCACAAATGTCATCAATGAATAATTGTGTTAAAAGCTGCAGAGACTGCTCTAGTTGAATGTGCTTTTGGTTTACCTGGCAAGGGTAAATTTGTATCATATACAAAGGAAATGCAACATGAGAGCCACTTGGATAAGGTTACTTTAGAAACCATCTTTCACAACTTTGGTTTCAAAAAGGAAATTAATAATTGATTATCCTTTCTGTAATCTTTTGTAGTGTGAATATAGAACTCGAGTTGTCTGTGAACATCTAACATGTTGTAGGTATTCTTTGTTTGTGTACCTTGGAAAGAAAGCAGGCAGATGTACTGATTGATTTAAATTAGTTTTGGATGCCACCTTAGAAATAAAGGATATGTCAGTTCAAAGGGAAACTCTACCTTTGTGGAACTTGAAATAAGATGGCTTTGAGGAAAGAGCTTGTAGGTCTGAGATTTGTCTGGCTAACATTACTGCAACTAAGAAAATTGTTTTTCATGTCAGAAATTTTAGTTCTGCAGTGGCTCAAAAGGAGACTGTAAAACCAGTAAATAGTAATGAAAGTTGCCAAGGATGTAGACTTCATCAGACAAATAAGAACTGTCACCAAACCATATTTATATAACACTTAATTACTTTGATTAAATAATTAATACATTAAATTAAACAATTATAAAACCATCTGCATCATATAAATCAATTAAACCAAACAATAAAATGATATATATAGATTGTTTTTGTGTATAATAAACTATTTCTACCTTAATAAAAAAACTTTTTTTTTATTTATTAATTTTTAATTTTTTATTTATGCATAATACATACAATTTTTGTTAGTTTAGCTTATAGCTACCAACTAAAGAATCAAATCAAATGGTAAATACATACCATCTATTGTATTTACATCTGAATGATGCCTGCAAAATTGTACCTGAAAATATATAAATAAAAAAAAGAATGAAACCAGTATGTATAATAAAATGCTTAAAAAAAATTGAAAATAGATGTTTATGATTTATTTATACTTTCCTGCTTTTGTCTACCAAAAAAGCTTTGATACTGATATACTCATACAGGCCCAGGGGGGAAAGTTAGCCCTTCAGCCTGTAACTCACTTCCTTATATATATATATTTTTCAAATCACCACCAATCACCACCTTTTATCACCGGTTTACACACAAATGGTAGCTTCTTCAGAGTAAAATGAATACAAAGAAAAACACACTCTTTATGAGGGCAGCAGAGTATTACAAAATACATCACTTTCCTAGCTGCATTTGGTTTTTAGCTAGCCGCACATCAAAAAAAAAAAAGGTTAACACTCAATGTAGAAAGAGTAAAACGACATCACAAGCTTAAAAAAGCCAGAAAGCAAGCAAAGCAAAAAATACTTGGCAATATATATATACACATATACACACAAGCCATAAAAAAACACTGTTTTACACTAAGGCAGGATACAAATACTATTAAAAAATATATACAAGTGGACCAATACAATATATATATGACTCAAGCAATTTAAAACAGTTCATAAAGAAAAATGCCTATTTTTTGTTGTTTTGAATGTTTTGTGTGTTTTCATAAGACCTGGGAAGGAACATTAGTATGAATAATAAATAAAAAAAAAGAACACTAGAAGGGGTCAAGGCAAAAAGGACCCAGATAATATAAGCATACACATCTCTCTACTACCATGGTCAATGCCCATAAATAGAAATGAATGACCCAGGCAGTTTACTATATGTTTTACATAAACAATAGATTTAGTACTGCAAGTGATCTTATGGGTGGATGTCAAATTTCTTCCTAATAAGAGAAGGAACTTAAGTCCTTATACAAGAACACTGGCTGCAAAAAAAAAAGAAAAAAAAGAACTTTTTTCTACTTGATCTTTTGGATTTCAGTTCCTTGATATTCTTCTGATCTTCTTCCTTTATAGGCAAAGGAGACTGTGTTAGAGCCTATAGCATAATGGTGAAGTCCCATGGAGGTGCTGCATCTCTAAAGGGAGGTTCCAGCAGAAAAGCACCTTTGAGGAAGGCTTTTGAATTTTTTAGAGATGCTATCAACATGCCCCCATGCCCAATATAAAAGTTGGAAATTGCAGCCAATTGTACCTTAATGATGGAAAAACTGGAACCTTTGCCAAAAAGATCAGATAAAAATTCAAGTATGGAAGGAAGTAGAACTGAAAAAGGGATCCAGATGTTTGCAGTAGGACTCAAACTGAAAAACTCCTCCATTTACTGTGATAAATTTTCTTAGCTGATGGTTTCTGTGAAGCAGAAAGAATGTTAACTACTGTGGGGGAAGGCTTGGTATCTCTCTGCCTATGGTGAAAATTGGAGGAACTATGTGGTTAATTTCATGGACTTCCAGTCCAGAAGAGGCAGTCTGGATGGGTGAGTTAGCAGATCTGGATAATGATCCAACATCCATGAAAGATGTATTAGTAGAGGCTATAAGTAGGGGAATCATGTCTGTCAAGGCCAAAATGGGGGGGGGGCAATGAGAATCATTCTGGCCTTGCACTGCCTTGCTATGTGAATTTGTTTATTAACGGTAAAGGGGGAAAGGCATACAGCAGACCAGAGGGCTAATTGTGGACAAAAAGCATCCTTTAGTAACTGTCCCTGTGGAGGGACCTGCTGCATTTGTTTAGATAGAAGGCAAAGAGGTTGCAGCAAGGTGGGCCACAGTGGCCAAAAATTACTTGTGTCACTATAGGATTGAGGGACCACTTATGAGACATCAGCACTTTCCTGCTCAATTTGTACATCATACATTGGAGGACCCCAGGATGTGCATTGCTATCAGAAAGCATTGTAATGACATCACCCAATGCCAGACTCTCATGGACTGTTGACATAGAGGATAAGATCTGTTTCATCCTTGTTTGTTGATGTGGCATACCATAGTCATATTGTCCATCTCTATGGAGATCACAACCTTGGGGAGGAGGCTCTGAAATGGCTGCAGTGCTAGGAGGACCAATCTCAGCTCCAAGACATTGATGTGAAGATTGCCTCTGTTGTCAACTATATACCTTGGACCATCTTCCCTTCGAAATGACCCCTCACACACACCCAAGAAGGGATGTTACATTGGTCACTGTTGTGCTCGTGGAATCCATCTGAAAAGGATGGCCCCTGGTTAAAGATTGGGGATGTTCTCCACCAAGTGATTTTTTTTTTCAGACCCATATAATCTGAATTTCTGAATGCAGAGGGTGAATGGATTGAGACCACTGTACTACTTAGGGTCCACTGCAGTACCCTAATATCTGGCTAATGGAAAATTTAGAATTGTAGATGCCATAAGACCTACGAGTCATAGGATTAGCCTCTCTGGTGATGTGGATGATGCAGAACTTGAACAGCTGTAAGACAAAGTGACAGGACCCAGAACTGGGAAGTTGACTATTTAAAGTTTGGTGTCTAGGTGGCAGCATATGAATTTTATACTTTCTGATGGAATAAGGTGACACTTGGGCAGGATTATGGAAATTCCTAAATTCAGGAGCAGCTGGAGTACTTGTTTCAGGTGCATGAGGAGGAGATATTCTGTGGTGGCAGTGAGCAGCCAATTGTTGAGGTACAGGAAGACTTGAATCCCCAGTAAGTGCAAGTGTGCACCTACAACTGCCATGATATTGATGAACATGCTGGGAACTGTAGTGAGACTGAATGTCAATGCTCTGAATTGGAAGTGATTGGCTCCCAGCTGGAAGTGCATACATCTCTTGGATTGACTTGCTATTTTGATGTAACAGTAGGCATCCTGGAAATCTATACAGCACAGACAACTGTTCTTCCTCAGAAGACATAAAATGGGCTGAACTACAGCCATCTGGAGTTTTGTCTGTCTTACAAAGTTGTTTAGGTGACTAAGATCTAGAATGGGTCTTCAGGTCCCCAGTTGTCTTTGGTACTGAAAAAAAACAGGAATAGACTCTGGATTCTAACTGGTTGTGGGGGACTACCTGGATTACTTGATTTTTCTAGCAGGTTTGAAATTTCTATAACTGCTAAATCTCACTGACTGGGTGGAACATCGGGGACTTACCTTCTTCTTTTTCTGGGGTGGGAAGGAAAAGGGAATAAAAATAGCTTGTGGATATTATCCTTAGCACCTATGAATCTGATGTTAGTGTGCACCAGGCCTGAGGGTTCAAAGAAAGAAGCCCCCACTGCTCCAGAGTGCAGCAATCAGGCAACAGTTTAGGAGTGCTATAAGGCTTTCTCAGAAAATGGACTGCAAAAGCCTTGATTGTGCAGTTCTTCTGTCTCTTGGGCATCATCCATTAAAACTGCCTCCTCCTCTGCCACTGGGAGGTCTGTCACCTTGGGTGTCATGGCAAATATTCTTATGATTTGCAGAACCACATCTTTTTCCCCGATCTCTGGTTCCTAGAGAACGTAATTTGTGGGGTGGAGAAGTATACTTCCACTGCAGAGCCTTTCCATCTCATTGGATCCTGGATAGTGTATTCTTTTGTTGAATTTTAGTTCAAAGAAGGTAGAGCCATTATAAGGGGCATTAATAAAGCATGACTTAAAGCTTTCTGCAAAGACACATCCAGACATGGCAAAGCATGATATTGTTAGTGCTTGCTGCTTTGGACATACCATTCGCTGCATTAGAGAGCAGACACATAGCCAAATCAGAGAAGGATTGATGAGTGGAAAACTGGGAGTCTACTATTTTCTGAACATACACAAACACCCCCCCCCCCGAGAGTGACTTGGTGATCTCTTTAGTCAAGTCTCTCTGGAATCTTGTTAAACAAGCTAGATAGTTCAGCAATCTAAGGGCAAAAGTCACCTGTGCATATGACCACTTCCCAAACCTGTCCATCATCCTAGAGTCTCTGTTAGGAGGATGAACAAATGAGCTTTCTTCTGATAGCTCTTTCTTAGTGGCCACTGCCATCACCAAGCATCAACTGGCGGACCCTTACTTCAGTGCTTACTGTCTTATTGGTGCAGATAATATTTGGTAGGCTTTCTTAGGGATGGGATCCACCACATCAGGATCTTTCCATGCCCTTTGAGCCATAAAATCAAGAAGTGGGTCAACAGGACGTACCACTCAGGATGATGTTTATCTAGAACCAAAGGCCTGTAAGAATACTGACTCAACTGACGAAGATTCTTGGGATGACCAACCCCCTCCCCGTTTCATTAGTTCTAGAATATCACTGAATGTGACATCTTCAGAGATGGAGCAAGGGGAATGCTCCTCTTCCTCTAAATCAGTATCTTCAGTGAAAGATTCTGGTGAAGAGCCTAGGTGCTTCCAATTGCAACAGCGTTTTCTGGGGGCACCTTCTAGGGGAATTGTAGAAGGGTCAGAATCAGATTGGGAGCTAATGAAGCAAACTTCCCCCAAAACCATTGGTACCAGCTATCTCTGTCTTGACAGGATGAACATAAAAAGAAACAGACTGCAAATGGGGTTTAGGTGGAACTAAACAGATTGAAGTTATCTTGCCTTTAGTATTTTCCAAAATCCTTTCAAAAGCAAGGTTGCCACCATACCATTGTAAAGAGAGGGAAGCCTCGGCACCAATGAGCCCTGGCCCCACAGCTAATCTCAGATCTGAGCTGTCCAGGACCAAAGACATGAGAAGAAGAGACAGCTCTGAGAATTTCGGTGTAGACTCACCCCCTCCATGTAACTCTGTGCTGAAGCACTAGCTTATAGTCTCATCTCAATCCAAAGGCATCAGAGTTGAGAGAGACAGTTCTGAAGATGTAAACAGGTTCTGCATTGACATAGGTGCTATGGTTCTAGTTGAAGCCAATAACAGTGAACCAGAAAGCCGAGCTGGTATGGATTCCTGTAATGGAGGGGTAAGCTGGCTAACACTTGGGACATTCCCAGGGGACAGTGCTGGGATAACCCCAAGCCAAACCTGTGTTCTTAAGAACTTCCTCATCATCCTGTTGACATTGAGTTCAGTGAGGTTTCTTGATGATCGAGTGGATGATGCTACCAATGGTGGCTGAGAATATTTTCCTTCTTGTAGCATTGATTATTAAAGTCTGTAACTCACCTTTCCTAGTAAATAACTAGTGTGTGAAGAAGGTGATTGGGCTGCAGTATGTGTTTGATCCAACCTTGTGGGAACTTTAAGATCAGGACCAACTGAGGCTGTTGGCTCTGGAAACATTTTCTTTGACATTTTATATGGAAATGTGCTCCTTTCCTTCTCTCTTGTCTTTTTTAAAACCACATATGGCATAGGCAATCATGCATTTATATAAATGAAGACAAACCATGTTGGCATAATTTTAGCTGAAAACTTTATACATCATTTAGAATCTATCCAGTCATTGTCAGTCAAACATTGCATAGCTCATTCAAATCCTGCCTTCTTTTAAACTCGTTCCTCTTCCGCTTGCACTGTTCTCACATTTCCCATTTTTCTATGTAATTTGTTCTTATCCTTTTCTAAAGATCCCAATTCCAGTTTTTTATCTTTGTTAATATATTCACCATGTCTAGTAAAGTTGGTTTAGACTTTGAATTCCAATTTCTAGTAATTGCTTTTTTGGCAGCCACCATAATTAGACTTACCAAGGCCTTATTATGTCTAGGCATTTCTCATTCTGTATCATAGCTCAAAAATCTCCTTATTTACACCAATTTGCTCTCCCAGCATCTCTGACATAGTAGTCTGCAGGGAATCTTTAAAGTCTGCCAACTCATTTCACTCCCTAAAAATGTGTTCCCAATTATCTCTTTTTCCCCACCTCACTTCCAACACTTGCTGTCTACCTGAAGAAAGAATCTTTGGCTTCTACTTGGGGTAAAATATACCTATGTAAACACTTCCAAGTAAAGTTCCTAAATCTTCTAGACTTTGTTGCATATTTGGATGATATGCATATATCCCCCATTGTTTCTTCATGAATTGCTTATCCATTCTCTCTTCCCAATCCTTTCTAGCTTCCTCTGATTGATTCTTGTAGTTATCATGCAATATTTTGTATGCTCTATTAACTATTCCTTTTTCAACATCAGCTTCTGTTCTAGATTCTACTAAAACTTCTACCAGTACTGATCTTTCACCTATGATCCCCCTATGTATTTCTCTTTGCTATACTCTGATATCAGTCCTTGATAGGGAAGGCAATCTCAAGCCTACAGTCCAAATAAATTCTTGGCCTCTTCCCATTTTATTTCTTTTCCATCTCCTTAATTATTTGCTCCCAATACCTTGGTTCTTTTTCCAGTTTTCTCTGATAAATTCAAGCCCCCTCTTGACTATTGTCTGTATCCCTGATTGCAGTCATTCCTATTGGCAAAATCTCCTTTTTCCATTCCCATTTTGTTTTAGTTCTTAGAATACTTTGTGAATATAATATTCTGTATGGGGATTATTACTTTCCTTAAGGATCTGCATCCAACATCCAGTCTATCCTTGTTTCCTGAGCTTCTCCCCATTTCATCATCATCCCTTTCCACTTTGAATTATAGGTTTCTGCTTGTACTATGTAAAGGAGCATTAACTGTGCAGCTCTGAATTACCTCTTCAAATTGGGTAATGCCAAACTGCCTTGTTCAATTGGAAGAATCAGCTTATCCCACTTTACTCTTGCCATCTTCCCCTCCCTGAAAAAGTCCTTCAGCTCTTTATTGTTTTCCACAACTTCTCTGCAGATTGATAAAAATATGCCTGACATACATATACAACTAAATGGACAAAAATATTTTAACTGCTTGTATCTTGCTATCCATATAATAGTGCTTCCAATTTATCATGTTTTGTATTATCTTTTGTTTAGTCTCTTCCCAAATATCCTTAGCTGCCATACCATAATCCTTTTTAATCCATACTCCTAAGTGCTTCATTTTATATCCCCATACATATGGATACTGGTGAACCACTTTGTGTGTGGGTACATAATTTACAGCTGGTACCTTTTACCTTTTAGTTTAATTAATCTTACATCCTGAAAAGATTTGAAACTGCCTCAGAATGTTTCACAACACTGTAATGTCCTTTTCTGGCTTTATCAGGTATAAAATAATATCATCTGCAAATACAGCCAGCTTTTCTTGACTACCACACCAATTATATACTTGAATTTCTGAGTCTCTTATTTTCTTTGCCAATGGTTCTAAATATATTGCAAATAATAAAAGGGGAAAAGACACCCATGCATGGTTCCTCTGCTCAAACAGAAATTATCAGACAAGAACCCACCCACTTTAATTTTCCCATCTGATCCCTCATATATCCTCCAAATCAACCTTATAATTTTATCAGGGAATGCAAATGCTTCCATTGCCCTGCTCAAATTCCCAGCTTACTCTGTCAAATCCTCTCTCTGCATCAAGACTCACTGACAGCAGTAGTATTTTCTTTCATTCATCTTCCCTCTAGATTATCAATGTTGTCAAATATTTACCTCCACTCCACAAAACCACACTGATCCATATCTATTGATTTTGGCATCATGTTTGCCATTCCTTTAGCCATTATAAACACATCATAATCATGGTTTAGAACTGAAATTGGCCTTTACCCTCATTAGGTATTATAGACATCACCAATTTCTTCCAGGACATTGGTGCTTCTACTTCTCTTAAAATACTGTTAAAACCTTCCAGATCTTTATCAGTTTTCCCTCCTAGCTTCCAAACTTCCACAGGAATACCATCTATTACTGGGGACTTTCCTGTTGTTTGGTTATTCATCAGTATTTTTATCTCATCTCCTCCTATCCTGTTAGTAATTTAGCCTCATCTACCTCTAACCTTGGCATATTTAATTCTTCCATAAACATTTCCATTTGTACCTTTTCTTGCTCTCCAAATTTCCCTGCTTTATAAACACTTTCATAAAACTTCCAAAATATTTCTAGTACCTGTATGGGTTTGCTTGCTATCTCTTCCTTGTTAAAGGCTTCCTAAGCTTGGTGACAACCCTTTCTACTTTCTTTTGACTGAATAGTTCTGCTAAAAGTTTTTGTGCTCTGGTATTTCCTTAACAGTAATCTTTATAAACTCATGTATATTATTGAAGTAATCCTTTATTTTCTGCTTAGCATTCTGCAATTGCTCCTCCTCTTGTTCTGTGAGATTCCCCATTTTCTGCAATAATTTAATGTGTCAGTCCCTCTAAATAATTCTAGTTACTTCTTAACCATACTTGTATTTCTACCCTATTTTTAAACGCCACTTTAATTTTATCCCGCTCCATATCTATATTTTCAGAAGAAATTTCTATTTTCTGTAATGACTCCTGAATAATTTCCACTACCCATTTCTTAAATTCCTCTCTTTTCAAAAGATGGGTAGGAAAGTGCCAGTGTCACATTTTTATTTCATTACCCTGCATTTTTATGTTAATTATTATTGGCATGTGATCTGAAATTGTTATTGGATGCCTACCAAAACTTTCAATTAAATGCACATGTTCCTGTGAAATGTAAGTTCTGTCTAGCCTAGCCCAGTTTTTGTATCTTGGGGAATAATATGCAAATTCACTCCGAACTCCTAGTACTGAATTCACATCTTCCATGCCAAACATTTTCATAAATGTCTTCAAAAATTCTACATGCTGAATATTTTCATAATTTTCTTCAAAAAAATCTACCATCCTATATTATATTTGCCTTCTGGGTCACTACTGCAAATAAAATTCCATTCTCTACCTATAAAAAGAAGTTATGTCTTACCATAATGTTCCATCTGTGTTGTAGATCTTTATTCATTCATTACTGATAGGACTTTGGTTCCATCCTCAGAACAGACACAGCCGTTTCCAAGCTCATGCCAGCCAAAAACTCTCAGCTAAGACCTACCCACAATGCCACTCTCATAGTCTCTTCAGATAGAGTTTGCCTGCCCCTATATTATAGAACTAATAAGAGAGACAGTAGGAGGCTCTGTCTGAACAAATACCTTAACCTAGTCTACCAGGAGTCCAGGCAGGGGGAAGGAGGGCAGGAAGTATTGAATGAATAAAGATCTACAACACAGATGGAACATTATGGCAAGACATAACTTCTTTATCTGATGTTGTAAATCTTTATTCATTCCTTACTGATAGGATCGAGTCCCCAGCTACTTGAGTCCTGGGTGGCCCTAAGGAAGGATATTCCTGAGCACCATAGAACCAAAACATGCTCGTCCCCTAGAGGCCAAATCCAATTTGTAATGAGTGACAAAGGTATGAGGTCTTGCCCAAGTGGCTGCTCTGCAGATATCATCCATACAGGCTCTGGAATGAAAAGCCACAGAAGTAGCCATCAATCTAGTGGAATGAACCTTTACTCTGGAAGGTAAGGATAGTTTATTCTGATGGTAGATGAAGGCAATGGTGTTTCTAAGCCAGGAGGATAGAGTCACTTTGAGACAGGTTTACCCCAATCTGGGTCCCACAAAGGCCACAAACAACTGATCCATTTTTCTGAAAGATTTAGTTCTGTCCAAATAAAAACGAAGCTGCCTATGAACATCAAGGGTGTGCAAAAGATACTCCCCTCTGAGTGCTAAGGGAAGAAAACCAGCAGGTCAATAGATTGGTTAATTGAAAATCCAGAAATGACCTTGAGCAAGAAGGAAGGGTCAGTATGAAGGGATACTCTATCCCTGTGGAAGTTCAAGTAAGGTCTCTTGACACTCAAGGCCTGCAACTCAGATACTATTCTCGCTGAGGTAAGAGCTACTAGAAGTAGAGTCTTCCATGATAAAAATTTTATATCACATGAATCAGAAGGTTCGAAAGGAGGGCTTGTTAATGACTGAAGCACCAAAGTCAAGTCCCAGGGTTCTATGGGGGGCTTGACAGGAGGTTCAACATGTAATACTCCTTTCAAAAAGGTTTTGCACAGACGGTGTGACATAACAGAAGAATTATTGAATCCATTATGAACATTTGTGATAGCTGCTAAATGTACAGAAATTGTTGATGCTGAGGCTCCTGCATGTAGAAGAGTAGTCAGGTTCTGTAGGATCTTCTGAATAGGCATAATGAAAGGGTTTACATCCTCATCTTTGGCCTATGTAGAGAACCTAGCCCATTTACTAGAATTTTTTTTTTGGTGGAAGGTTTGTGAGAGACCAGAAGAATGTCACGGACAAGAGATGAAATATCAGGCAGCCTGTCAATCATTGGAAGTGGAAGAACCAAGCTGTGAGCTTGAGGCTGTGGAGACTGGGGTGAATCAGTCCCTGAGGGTGAGATTGCAGACCATGAGATTGATTCAGGATCCACGGGCTGTGAATCAGATGAGGCCATAGGAAAGGAAATCAAACTTGACGGGACCAATAAGGGGCAATGAGGATCACTTTTCTTCCCAACCTTTCGGCTTTCTGGGGGAGTTTTGGAATGAGGAGAAATGAGGGAAAGGCATACAGTAGATCCAGGGGGCCAATCATGCATTAGAGCATCCCTCGGGCAAAGTAGCTTCTGCATTTGTTGTTTAGAGAGGAAGCAAACAGATTGCAGCAAGGCCTGCCCCAGTGGCAGAAGATGTGCTCTGCTATTACAGGACAGATGGACCACTTGTGAGACATCAGGATGTTCCTGCTCAGATTGTCCACAATAAGGTTGGAACTCCCGGGAATGTGCATTGTTAGAAGAAAGCAGTTGGAAGCTAATGCTCAGTGCCAAATCCTCACGGCTTCCCAACACAGGTAAGACCTGGTTCTGCCTTGTTTGTTGATATACCAAACCACTGACATGTTGTCCGATTAAATTGCAATGGTCCCAGAAGGGAGAAATGTATGGAATGCTTGAAACACTAAAGAACTGCCCTCAATTCCAGGATATTTATGTGCAAATTGGCCTCCATGGGGTACCAGGTGCCTTGGACCGACTTTCCCTGGAAATGTCCCCCCACCCTAACAGGGAAGTGTCCGTGGTCACCATGGCCCTGGACTGGGGGAGACAGAATGGTCAACACCAAAGCTTTCATTCTGGCTTCATCCACCATGGAATTTCTTTCTTGCAAAGGTTTGTAAGGCATATCATATGGTCAAGTGGGTGGGTTAAGATCGACCATTGTGAAGAAAGAAGCCACTGTAATAGTCTCATGTGCAACCTTGCCAGTGGTACAAGGGTAATGGCTGCTGCCATAGAGCTGAATAGTTGCAGTACAAGGCATGCTGGTACAAAGGTCTGTGGAAGGAGAACTTGGATCTGGTGTCTTATTTTTGAAAGCCTGTGAGGAGGGAGGGAAGCTTGACAGGATGTTGTGTCAAAGATTGTTCCAATAAATTCCAGTGTTTTTGTTGGGAACATTTGAGATTTGTACTTGTTGATTGTAATCCCCAAGGGGAGAGCGAGGCCTTGAGTGTAAGAGAGGCTGTGGATTAAAATATTCCTGGTCATGGCAGCAAGGAGCCAATTCTCTAGATATGGAAACACCTGGAATCCTTATAGTTGAAGACGAGCAAGCTACTACAACCTCCATACATTTGGTGAACACTCAGGGGTGCTGAGAGACCAAATTGCAATATCCTGAACTGGTAGTGACTGGCTCCCAGCTGGAAGTGGAGAAATCTCCAGGAGCGCTGATCCATCTTTTTGTGGTAATACATGTCCTGGAGCTCTATAGAGCACACCCAGTTGTCTTTCCCTAGAAAAGGGAGAATGGACTGTACCATGACCATCTGGAATTTTTGAGGTTTCATAAATTTTTTCAATAGGCTGAGATCCAGGATTGGTCTCCAGTCCCCTGTATTTTTTGGCGCTAAAAAGAACCTAGAGTAAAACCCGGATCCTCTCTGGTCTGGTGGGACTGGTTGGATGACTTTCTTAGCAGCTTTTCTATTTCTAAGGCTGCTACCTCCCTCTGATTGGGTGGAATATCGGGGATTCGTTTGATGGGTCTGGGAGTTAGATCAAATGGGATATGGTAGCCTCTGTATATTATTCTCAGCACCCAAACATTGGTAGTAATAAGTTGCCAGGCTGGTAGGTACAGAGAAAAATTACCCCCGACTGCTTCCAGAGGAAAGCAATTGGGCCGCTGCTCAGGAGCGCTGGTAGGGTCAGCCAGAGAGGGAATCTCTAGCTCCCTGGATATGTAGACCCTCTCTGCCCAGAAAGGGGCATCTTCTAGATGAGTTGCCCCCTCTGCCCTGGGGGGATTGCTCACCACGAGTGTCACAAAAAGATCCTTGGGACTTTTTGAACCACAATTTCCCTCCCCTCTGGTTCCTGGAGTAGGACCTCTGGGGGGTGGAAACATGTCTGCCCACAGCAGACAAGGTCTTTCCATCTTTCTCACTTCTTGCTAGTGTGTTTCATACTTTGGGACCAAAAAGTGAAGATTCGTCAACAGGTGCATTGATGAAGGAAGATGTAAAGGGGTCTGTGAAATCACACAAACGCATCCAAGCATGACGTCTCATGACAATGCCTGATGCGGCAGCTCGAGCTGCCCCCAAGGTATAAGATATCAAATGCATCGAGGAGTTCGAGATAGATTCTACTGTAGCCAGCTGCAAAGTGACAGTGTCATGCACCTCATCAGGCAAAACTCCTGCCAAAGAGGTAGACATTTCAGAAATTAGGTCTCTTTGGAGGTGAGTGAAGTGTGCCAGATAGTTCAGAGACTGAATGGCAAAGGTCGCTGAAGCGTAGGTCCACTTCACCAGTCTGTCCAAGGCCCGAGGCTCCCTGTTTGGGGGATAGACAGTGGAACTATCTTCTGCCAGTTCCCTCTTGGTGGCCGCTGCCACGACCATGGAATCAACTGTCAACTGCTTGGACCAATTGGGCTGGTCTTCGGGGGCTGGATAAAATTTTGTCTGGCCTCCAGGGGACAAGTTCTACATTGTCTGAGGCCTTCCAGGCATGCTGATCAGCTTTACAAGCTCATCCACAGGTGGGGTCACCCAGGAAGTAGATGGTCGGGCACAGAAGATCTGCAAGAATACCGATTACTCCGAAGTGTTAGAGGACTTCCAGTCTCCCCTCTGCTTGAGGATTTTGAGAATGTCGCCAAAGGAGATGTCTTTTGAGGGAAACTGTGGGGACCCTTCTCCCTCATTGCAATCTGTGTCCTCAGTGATAGATTCCTCAAGGGAATCAAGGTGCTTCCTCTTGCACCATTTCTTCTGGGGTGGCTCCCCAGTGGGATCTTCTGAAGAGGACTCCGGAGAAAGAATTCCCATGCCTGGGATCCTATAGTAGGGGGTTGGGACAGCTGCATGCTAAATGGGGGTTCTGGTGTCGATGTCATTGGTGCTGACTGCGAGCCTGTGGAGGCAAAGACCCTCTCCATCACCTGGAAAGCAGGCCCACCTGATGAGGGATGGGAGTGTGAAACAGAGAATGACAACCTCAGAAATGAGGTCACACCCTGCCTGAGGAGCCCGTCTCCAGGTGAGGAGCTCCGAGAGGACTGGAAGCTGTTGGAGCCATGGACATAGATGGTGCCGGTGAAAAAAATAGGTGCCAGAGTAGGAACCACTGTGCTGACAGCCCAAACACTGCTCGGAGTGTGTGCCAATTCCAACGGATGCACCAAGGGAGGTCGGTGCCAACAGGGGAAACTCCGCAGTTGGAGCCGAGACACTATGCACCGTGGTCATCAGTACCGAGATCTACGGAGCCTGGGAAGAGGCTGGAGGAGGATATACTGGTGAGTATGCTGTGAAGGGTTCCATGCCAAAGGGAACAGAAGGTCTAGCTGGGGTGGGCAATCCTCTAGCTGCCAGAAGCTGGTCCACAACCCGCACTACATCTTGTTCAGAAAGGCTCCTGGTGGATCTATAGGAGGCTGCTGAAGGAGAGTCAGGCCTTTCAAGAAAGGGGCTAAAATTGATGGCCTGAAAAAGGATCGTAAGTTGGAGAGTATCTGGTTCTTGGGAGGTGTTCAATCTTAAGAACCAAGGTCATAGTCTGTGGAGCCGAATAAGCTATCGACACCATGGCTGGGGATGGTGCCAAAGCGGGTATGGTCATCAGAGCTTGAGTCAGGACCAAGGATAGCGCTAAAGACTATGGTGCTGAAGCTGGAACCATAATAGGAGTCAACATCAGAGACGGTGCCAAGGGAGAAGACAGAGCCTGGTGCCGAAGTTGTCTGCACCGAGGGTACCACAGAAGCTCAGTGTCAACTCGGTTCCATAACAGACAGGAATGTAGAACAGAGTGACTCCATTTCTCCTTGTGTTTCTTGGTTTTAGGAGGTGGTGAGACTTCCATCCCAGAGAGAGCCTCTGAAAAAGGCATTTTGATTAAACCTTTCAAAATCAGTTTGTTTTTGCTCTTGGCTAGAGTGCGATTACTGAAACTAGTGCAGATGTCACATGAAGCATATATATGGTCCACGCCCAAACAATAAACGCACCGAGCATGACCATCTGAGTTGGGCATCTTTCGCCCACACTTGTCACACTGCTTAAACCCAGATTTAGCTTTTTCTGACAATGTATACTGACAAAAAACTACCCAAGGAAACAAGTGAAAGGAGAAAGGGTCTTTTTTTTTGTGAGATATAAAGAGGGAAAGAAAGAGTACCAATGATGGTATCTAGAAATACCACAAGTAGTAAAAGGAGGGCCTACCAAAGGTAGGAGAGAGGGACAGTACCAACAATGATATAAGGGTAACTGCCAAAGGTAGAGCATAGAAAGTAGAAGCAGATTACAGGCAAGAGGAAAAAATAGCACTACTGACTAAAAAAGGCAAAGTTTTGAGAAAAACTACACAAAAATACACAAATTTTCCACTTAGCTTTGAGAGAGAAGGCTTGGCACACCTGATGAGGAAAGTGGGAAATGAGATCTGAAGAGACTATGAGAAGGGCATTATGGGTAGGTCTTAGCTGAGAGTTTTTGGCTGGCTCGAGCTTGAAAATGGCTGTGTCAGTTCAGAGGACGGAACCGAAGTCCTATCAGTAAGGAATGAATAAAGATTTACATCAGATGTAATATTGCTTGCTGAAAACTGATTTATCCCAGAATTTTCTTAATCTCCATTATAGCAGTTTTAGGTGGAATATAAATACATGCCAGTGTAATCCTCCTCCCTTGCCAGTAGCCCCTTAGTACTACAAATGTTGTGTCTTTTGGCTTTTCCCGGTTAGGGGTCATCACAGCAGAACTCCGGTCCGCTAATAATTGGCAAATAGATTTTTACGTGCCGAGTTGCTGGACCTGATGCACAACCTTCAAACACGTCTCCACACAGAAGACGCTCTAGCTGAGAATCGAACAGGAAAACGTCTTACTGTGAGGCGACATCTACCATTATTTTTTTTATCCTCTTCTATCACTATTGGAGCTCCTTTTCCAATTAATAGAAGTACTCCTCTTTTCCTTTATTCCAGGTATTCCTCTGAATAACTGCCCTGAAAACCTTTCTTTATCAAATTCACATGTTCAGTTCTTACCAAATGGGTCTCCAGTAGCATAGCTATTTGCAATTTACATTTTTAATATAGTTCACTATTCTTTCTTTTTTGTATATATCTGTGAGACTGTTACCATTTAAAGATAATATAGAAAGCATCATTATGTTAAAAAGTTTTTATTTGTAACAGCTTTTTTAAGTATCTAGTTCCAGCTTTTGTGTTACATGCACCCATTAATGTTTGGCAGGTTGAACTTTTATACAGTTTTTTTTTTCTTGTCATATCCATTTGATCCTATGTCACATCTTACAAAACATTTTGTTTTATTGAAGGCCCTCCAACAAACAAAAAATACACACCTAAAACCTATTTACTTACTGACACACAAACAATGCATATCTTCAAATATTGAAATTTTATCCTCCCAACCGGACAACCTAAAAGGTAGATTTATCCATGCCTGTGCTTCTACTAAGTGATGTCTGGTTTTGTCTTATCTTCATTGCTTTCCTAGAATAGGAAAAATAATTGAATAGTTTCAGAAAACATTATCTCCTAGCCATTGAAAGAAAGAAGCATTTTGTGTTGCTCTATCAAATTGTCTCCATGGAAACATGAGAACCAGACAGAAGTATTTATTTATCAGAGGAAAGTTTTTTTTTTTACATTGCAGTAGTGCCTACATTTCTTAAAACTGAACAAGGAGAAAGGTAAAAAGAAAAAAAGGGCACCTGTTTACTTTAGTATCCCCATTAAACTTTAAAATAACAGAGACATTTTTACATTATAGCATGAAGATTACATCATACACTATAAAAAACTACTGTTAAGAACAAAATTTTGTTTAACTTACAGTTAACTCCCTCCCTCTTCTTCCCCTCTCCTAAGTTTTCCTTCATGCATTAATGACATGAAGTAGGGCATATGCTTTAGAGTCCCCTAGTCAAAAAAAGTCCAATATTTCCAGGTTTTCTTACTTTATGTTTAACAAAAATAATTGTGTTGTAATCCTACACTTTATTTGTCAATTTCTGAGTTGCTGGTTTTATTTCAGTTTATCCCTATCTCCCAAATCCAGTATTGGCTTCATTTCTAACATACCCTTGGTTCTTCTAGTCAACTATTGTGCTTTTCTTTCTGTCTGTTAAGCATTTCCATTGGAAAAGGTTTCACTGACACAGTCTCTCTGTGGTCTTTATTACCAAAAGAACAAAAAGCAGAACCTTTTTCTGTTTCACAGCTCACTTTTTGTTGGACAAATGTTTGTATTTCCTCCTTAACCTGTTCTGCATCAAAAAATGATTTTGTCCATCCAGGAAAGAATATTCCAAAGATAGCTAGGTAACAGCAGTTTGAATCTCACACTTGCTTCTCAACATTCTCTGATTAGTGGAATAAATTTACTCCTCTTCTGCCTGCTGTACAGTAAGTAATCATTTTCTACAAGCACTCTATTGTCTCTTACTTTTAGTACTTTTTTTTCTGTGAAGAAATTAGACAGTCATCTGTGCTAGCATGTCTGACTGAAGTTTTTGTACATAATTTCAGATTAACCTGTGTATTATGATACTGTAAATACGTTCTTACACATTGATTTGTAATCTGTGCAGAATGTTTTGAAGAATTGAATAGTGTTCCTTTACATTCCTAACTGTGCATATTTGTGAAGAAGTTTCTAAATTCAGACTGTCTCAGAATCAGCTGATCTGCAGATGATGTAATCAAAATGTTGACAGTTGCTGTGTGTTACTGTCACAAGCTGAAAGACAGGAAAGAACTTTAGTTAACAGCTGTTGGTTGATTTTCAAAACATGAAATGGAAAAATTGTAACAGTTAAGCTATTCTATAAAAGAGCCTGCTGAAGACAGTTAAAGTCAGTTGTCAGTTAACAGTCACAGTTGCCAGTTGTACTGTGCAGTGGACACCCAAAAGGACTTGCCAGGAACTGTTAGCTTGCCCTTTGCTCTGCATAATTTAGTTTAGATCAGGGACAGTGTTCTTTAGTCAGACATGAAAATTATAACTAATCAGTTAAGAGTTTTTCTGAATGTTGGATTTTTATCCTTCAGTATGGATTTCATTTTCCTGGTAACTGAGTTATGTTTATTGGAAATTACTGTTTTAGATTTTTAATCATTTTGCTCATTAAATATTTTTATTAACTTACATTGTGGCTGGTCAATCAATGTTTTCTTTAGTGATATGAGAGTGCTTATATCTGCTTTGATAACTTCCCAGGCCACTCTGAAAACCTGGTGCTTTAGGTCATTTATTTGTTTTAATATCTAATTTTCATAACTGGACACCCCTTTAAAAGGGCATGTAGGCTGATTGGTGGCAGCATGTTACCGTATTTTGGTGAAGGGGCACAACAGGAAATCTGTGTCAGGCTTTCAGAGGTGTTTGGATGTGTGAGATTTAATTTATTTAAATATGAGTGTATCAGTGGTCTTAAACTGGGACACATTTCCCTGAACTGTGTAATAAGGAGTTAGAGTAGGGGTGGACAGAAGTATCCAGTCCAGTTCCATGTTAAAGACCATGTTTGGAGTCAGCAGTGAGGATTGAACCTCCTTAGTTACTGACCTAGGATAGTAGGAAACATCACATTATTGTTGATAGTCCAGTGCGGTATTGAATGGATGCCACATCTTCTGCCACAGTTTTGTCAGAATCAACTCCTTCTGCTGTTAGGATTACTTCTTTAGTATTAAAGGTCTAGGTTGCTTTCTCAAAGCAAAGTCTGAAGCATACACACAACATCCCCATTCAATTAAATGTCTGCAGTGGAATACCAGTCCAGTTGCTTATTTTTGCTTTCATAAAATTAATACAGTCTGTTCCCTTCCAGCTTCTTTGGTACAGCAGAAAATCTCAGGTTTTCCCTGTGTGCTCTGTCCTCTAATTCTATTATTTTTTAAACATTTCTTCAGCAGTCCCATATTCAGCCAGCCTTTTCTTCATTTTGACCTTTTTTGCAGTTTTATCACCTCAACTGAATATCTATTTAAATCTTCTTCCATTTTTCCAGCCTTTTGTTATTTGAGTTGATATACCACATCATTGTTTCATTTATTTTAATTAGCTCTGATTACATTTCACTTATTTTTTTCCCCTAGGTTGTTGGGAGTCATGTCTTGCACCAAAGCTGGAACCTGTACTCCTTTTTGCTGAACAGCTGCAGAATTCTTCTCAGGCAGTGTTTTTTTCTGCACCTTTTGTGAGTGATTTTCTTTCAGGCTCTCTCAATTTCTTTTTTGCTGGCATCCAGGCATTGGAGTTAGTAGCCAGTCACTGAGATTTACCCAAAAATAAAAATTTACTGTCCGTCTCTTGTGAGTTTGTATTTTCACACTGGGGGAGGTGAAATTAAACTGTTACTCAATGTGCAGCCATCTTGGAAGTGTCTTGCTTGTCTTTTCCTTCCTTCCTTATCTTTGTCTTGTGTCTTTAGGTTAGGTTTCTCTCTATTAGAAGGGGAAGAAGGTAAAGGGATAGTCCCCTGTCTGCGCCAGAAGCAGCCCCTTTAAAATACGTTTGTCCCTTATGATTTAGAAGGATCTTGGACTAAAAGCTGCACATGACTGACATTCTATGTCAGGGTGTGTAGAACCAAGACAATATACACATTTGAAGTAAGGGTCCTGCGGTGGAAGTTTGTGCCCACACTTCCAGTACTTTTTTTTCAAATCCAATTAACTCTTAAATTTTGACTGCCTAGTACAAAGAAATCAAACGGCTAGCAAAAAAGCAAGACTATATAACATTTTTAAAATATTAATACACAGAAAAGAGGCCCAAGGCCTTAACTCTAATATTAATTAAACTAACTAACCTACTGCAGAAATCCTAATGCTAGTAACTAACTAAAGCCTATGCTAACACTAATAAAGTGAGAGAAGAAATTCTCATAGTTGGACAGAAGCAGAAACAACAATAAGGACAATTTAACTTACTGGTGAAGAGAGCTCTGCTCACATCCTTATCATTCAAGTTGCAAATGAGAGCTGAGCATCTGATATACAGCCTAGGAAATTATGGGTAGGGGAGGAGTCAGAGCTCGGGATCTGATAAAGTTGATGCCAAAGTCAGATTCCCTTCAGAACTAACAACCCATACATTTGAACAGACAAGAACAGATAACACTGGATCCACCAGTACTGTCCCCCTAGGATATATGAGCTGGCATCCAATGGTCACTCCCACCTTCCCCATGCTAGCTTTTCCAGTATCTAAGCTACTAATTAAATCAAGGATGTCTATGGCACAGTCAGGTTAGCCTTCTCTGGCAAACAGCTAGAGGAACAGGTACACTCATGATTAAAAAAATACTGCTGTCCTAAGCACTAGCAAAACACTGACACCGATTTTCCATTTTTCAAAGAAGTAAAGACCAAGGAAATATTACGATACAGCATTTTGTTCTTGATAGGAGTTTCTTTATCCTTCAGCTTGATTTGCAAGTGTAATAAAATGAAGGGAGGCAGAAGAGAGAGTATATGTAGTCCTGACAGCATGTGTTAAGATATACATCTCAGATTAAGTGCAGAATTTATTTTTTCCTTTCACTAAATCTGAATGAAAGCAAAGAAGCAAAACAACTGCTAAAATAATGAAAACAAAAATGAGGTACTTGCTATAACAGATCTGGATGAGCAGCTCCATCTTTGTCAGTCAACAGGACCAAAACCACAGGCTTTCTTTTAGCTTCACAGCTAAAACTTTTTCAGGCAACCAGCCACTCCCTTTACTCCTAATGGTAAGCTAACTAGCTTCCTCTCTAGATCTCAGATAAGCCATTCAAAAACAGAGCATTCTATCAGAATATGTCTCCAGCAATAATCCAAGATCATGTTTGCCATGATATAGGGGAAAGATGGGAGGTATGCTAATGAACGTGGACCTGTACATCAATATATATCTTTATGGAAATAGCTTTATGAGGAAGTCCATCTTCACCAACCAAAAGGACAGGGCATCAAATTTGTCCTCTAAGGTGACCATCATGGGAACATACCACTCATCACTTTGTCTCTAAAGGAAAACCTAAACCTGGAGAGCATATCCAACATGTAATTTATTGCAAACCAATTCAATGAAGCCCATGCAGCAGCCATGTAAATGTCACTTAAGGATGCATTTCTGAAAATGCCTGCGGAGTATACACTGCTATGGTTGGGTGTGTTTCAGGCACCAGAGACAGCACCTTATGTTTTTTTGTAACAGAACCTGCCACACTCAGTAAGCCACTTGGACAAAATATTTACAACTCTGGAACCCATTTTATAATTACAAAATTTGAAACACTGTGACTCTTATCATTGATTCATTCTGTAAACAAACTTTATGTGGACATTTGTGCAATGAAATATTCATTCCTCTTCAGGTATTTTGGAAAGAATACAGGACAGTGATTAAGGTTTGTTATGGTGGTTGATTTACTCAAAGGAATGATTAGTCTGGAGTGACATTCTATCCTTATGGAAGATCAGATAGGGAGGCTTCACAAAAAGCATGTGTTTCTAAAAATGATCTAGTGAAAAAAGGCCACTAGAAACAGTCTTCCAAGATTGTCGATTTTAAATCAGCTTTAGCAGTAGGCTAAAAAGCAAGAAGGTTTAACTTTTCTAAAACAATATGCAAATCCTATCAGACAGTGTCCTTGAAAGGAGGTCAAATCTGAATAGTACTGCTCAAGAATGCTTTGCAAAGTTTTAAGGAACACAAATATAAATCTTTTGAGCAGGGTTCCATCTGTCCCTCTTTGGGCAGTACAGTCACACTTTTGGGCACTTGTGCCCTGTGTGGAACAAAATGGCAAATATCCTGAGATTTTAGAAGAAACAATGTTACACAAGTTTCATTTAGAATGTTTGCATGTAGAAGTCAGGATTTGAACATCCATAAGCAGGTAGAAGAGTCCCTAACCATTACTACTAGATGTTGCTACACATTGACTGGGGAAGCAGACAGATCCAAGCAAGACTTTCCTCATTGACAGGAGACCATGCAAAGGCCACTCAGTAATAAGGTACTGGTAAGCAGAAACTGAGCACAGCCAATAGAGAACTGGGCTCCCTAGGAATATGACTGGTTATTAGAAAATGTGATGTACAACCCTCCCCCTCCTCAATTTCTTAAAAAAAAAAAAAAAGGATAAGAATGAGTCATCCCCTGGTTATGCACCAGGTCACTGCCATACTATGGATGTGGACTGCAATGGTACTTTGGAGATGGGAATCCTAAACCACCTGCAGGGTTAGGAGGCTCACACTCATCTCCAGAATACTGATGCAGACTGGCCTCTGAATTTGACCAAACAACTTTATATGCCCTTGAAAATCTTTCTCACCACCTTGTGGTAATGGTGTTCCTTGTAACAGTCTCAACTGTGTTGGGAGTTTGAAATTAGCTGCCAAAGGTAAGGTTTGTTTTGTTGACCCTCCAGTGTAAATGAATCTCCGATACTTTGGAAATATTTATCAGATAAGACACGGGATCTGTTTAATATGACCAATGCACTTTTAGAGAAAAACAATGTCGGACCATCACAAGGAACCCCATGTAATGGACCATGCGAGGTGCAACTGACATGAAGCTCAGTACTCTGAAAGAAAGAGCTGCTCTGACTTGGTGAGTATAATGAAGTAGGAACATTACAGGTTGAATAAAAGGGGTCTATATTATAAACCCAAAAGCTGTGAATACATCTATATTGGCACATAAAGGTAGATGTACAAAAACAGCAAAATATGTAATCAGTGAAAATGAAAACACCAAACGTATTTACTTGGCCAGCAGCACGATCGTGGGGATGAGGAAATAACTGGGGCAAAGCAGACAAATTATCAGAGAGAGAAGTTCTAATCCAAAGAGTACAACTTCAAGAATGCACTCCTCTATTAGTCAAAACCTAGTAATATACTCCCGGCCAAGCAAGGTCACACTTGTGTATGGCCATTCAGTGTGGTCAGGCTTTCTGCATATTTAACATTGCTTACCACTGTTTCTACACATTTATCTTTCTATTTCTGAGAAAAGTAGCAAAGCAGCAAACCTTTTAGAACAAATTCCAGAGTTAAAATTACTTGGAAGCATGATAATACAATTTCTAAGACACATGTATCAACACTTCACCAGTCCAGCACTTTAATGTTAAGTAATTATTTAACAAACTCACAAAAACCAAGACTGTAGTAGTGGTTTTTGGTGACTGAAACTCAGGATGCTACTAAGGATTGAAAGAACACTTGATTGAGTGCAGTTCAAAACAAACAGGCATTCAGATAAAGAACTTCTGATAGCACATTTTCATCAAGCATAACATTTGTACATAAAATACACACAACACACTCCTCCTTAGCAGTCCTAGTAATTGATTTGCTTTTCCAAAAATATGTAGCACTCTGGTCACAAACATGCATCCACATTATGTAAGGTTACGATCAACATTTCTTCAATTGCATAACATTTTTCAGAAAAAAATCCTTAAGGTAAAATGGCACCAGCTGACAATATTGCACACTTTACAGATAGAATCTTTACAAATTTCAAAGTTGAGCTGCTCCAACAGTACACAATCCCACCCCCTCACTCCAGGTTGGCACTGGAGGCAAATTATAATGTTCTATTCTTAAAAACTCTGTTTTAGACCTGCTTAACCCAATGTAATGTTAAGGTGTTGCCAAGAACTACTGTAACAAGCAAACAATTTAGCATAAAGACTAAAAGCTTAATTTAAACACACCACTACTATATCAGACTACATCAAAAAGCCAAAAAACGAAAAAATAAAAAACTATGCACTTCACAAAACACAAATGTCTGAAAATGAAAGGACGATCATAAAAAGTTCAAGGTTTCTCATACTGCGAACAAGAACTTAGCAAGTTTGACAAGTAACAAGCGGGGGAAACACCCGCTCCACAAATCACAACAAAGTTTAATTCTGGGCAAACAATTCTTAAATCTGAAACTCTAAGAGAAAATGCATACTCTAAAGCAGGCCTAGGCAGTAGAGTCTCAGCTGTACTTAAAGGCAACAGGAAAAATGCAAAATCACAAGATTTAAAGCGCTACAGCTGGTTCAATGAGCAGGGTGCACTTTGTTGACAGTTTAGGGAAGGGAGAGCATGCATATTCACACAGCTGAATTCTATTAAATATGCCCCCTTTCCCTTAGCCCAGGCCTAATCGGAGGTCCAACCCAACTGCCACTGCTGCTTGTGAAAAAATGGCTGCTTTCCCTTAGTTTCAATCACTCACCAGACAGAATTGATTGGAATGGCAATCCTCCATGCTGGACCCATTTGGTACAAAGCAAGAACTCATCATCACAGCAAAGTCGAGCTTGCCATTACATCGCTATCCAACAATTTAATCTAAAATGCTTAGCTTTTTTTATTTTTAAAAGGACAATTTACAACCTGACCACCCCCCTCCTTAATGCTCCGATTTAAACAATCAGATGGGGGGGGGACAAGTAACAGCTGCCACTCTTCTTCAGAAAATTTGTCTTCAGAGAAACACCCCTTCCAGCATCTTCTGGACTCCCTGTGGAACTAGAGCACTGTGAATATAAAAAATAAACATCTCAGAGTCACAGAAAACAAGAGGAAAGGGGAGCAAATTCGTAACTCCAGTACTCTCCCCTCTAAAATGGACTTGTATTTAGCTCAACCATTCAGCCGTTTTGTCCTTCCTGAACTCCATATCAACTCGGAAAGCACATTTACCAGAATTATAGTCCAACACTGTTAAATTATATTGAAAATGTATTGAAAACTGATGTAGCAAACATTTTTTCGTGCAGTGTTTTTAAAGAGTTGCAATAGGCTTACTGTAATAATTCTGTGCATGGTTAGCAGATTTTCTCCAAAAGTCAAATACGAACATCATGCAACTCCACACACAAAAAAATAAGTTGAGAAAGTAAGAAAGTTCAGGTACTTTTTCAACTTATTTTTTAACAGTGGAGCTACAATATGGCTGCAAGACACCCTTGGGGAAGGCTTCCTTTAAATCCAGTGTTGCCAACCAGGCATCTTTACCTACCATGGGAAGCAACTGATGAAGAGTTAATATCTTGAATTTTGGAATCACCAAAAAGGTGTTTAGGATAGACAGGTCCAGGATAGGACATCATGAGTTGTCTTTTCTGGGTACCAGGAAAAGCTTGAGTAGAAACCTTGTCCCTTTTCCTCTTCTGATACAGTCTGAATAGCCTTTAATCTTAAGAGACAGAGTACTTGCTTTTAAGCCTCTGCCCACTGATTTGGGGGTAGATCTGGCCAACCGTTTGGGGTTGGTAATGTGTGGAAGTGAAATCTGTATCCTTGGGAAACTGTTTAAAACCCATTTGTCCTGGGTAATGAGTTCCCAGTGTTTTGCTTGCAGATCAATCTTTCCCCCGAAAGGAGCAGTCAGTTGAGAAGTGCTTAGAAGTTTTAAAGTTAAGTAATCGAGACAGCTTACATTAGGGGGGAGTCTTACTTCTCCCTGATTCGGAAGTGGGTGTCCCCCACTGCTTAGTCCTTTGCGTATCATGGGACTGAAGCCTGGGTGTTCTGCTGGTTCTGGGTTTGAACTGAGAATACCTGGAAGAGGCAGGAAAGGACCAATTTTTTGAGGGCCAATGCCTACTAAAGCAAGGATGCTGCACTTGTAAGAAATCTTTAATGGTTTGCATAGATATAGCTTTTTCCTCCATCTTTTTAAGAACTTCTTTTGCTTTGTCATCAAACAGGTGGTTCTGATTTAAGGGAGCATCCAGCAATTTAGTTTTAACATGATCTGGCAAAGATTGCTCCTTAAGCCAAGCATGCCTTCTAAGTACAGACCCAGTGACAGCAGCCCTGCAAGATGCCTCTAGTGAATCAAAACCACATTGCAAAGTATGTTTTCCAACCTGTTTAGCAGAATGCATTAAATCCTGTAAATCCTTATTTTCAGCACAATCAGGAATCAACATAATTTTCTATTTAAGCACTCCAATAATATGCTACTGATACTTTAACATATGAAACTGGTAATGTAAGGCTCTAATGGCCAATGTTGCAGAGGTGTATACCTTCTTACCCCATCTATCCAGGGCCCTGGAATCTCTATCAGAGGGGGTAGGATTTTTGTCAGTAGTAGCCTTAATGCCCTTGGGTCCCTGTGAAATAGTCTCAGGTTCTGCAGTAGGATTTTTAAAAAGAAAAGTACAGTTTTGTACCTACCATAAATGTAGATGTTTGAGTGCTCACACTGCTGCAGTCATTACACTTGGGTTATCCTGCCATCAGGCGGTCCCGCAGTCGACCAGAGTTCCAAAGTCCTGGTCCGGCATCAGTTGCTGCCGCTTCTTCCCTGATGTCAGTGTGTCAGGGGTATATAAGATGCATCCGATGCCATTTTCTTCAGTTTTTCTTGCCCCAGATGTCAGGTGCCCCCAAGTAGGTAGGCAATACATATTGCTAATAAAACATAAATAAAAAATAAAAACAATACCTTCAGTTACAAGCAAATACACCAAAATGGTTGTATAGGATAGAAAGGCATAGATAAGTCCAGCTAGGACAGAGGGTAACCTGGACTGCAGCAGTGTGAACACTCGAACATCTACATTTATGGTAGGTACAAAACTGTACTATGTTCATCGTCTTACACTGCTGCAGTCATTGCACTTGGGTAGAATCCCAAAGCTAAGGTTGGGTGGCTGGTCTATAAAGAGTTAAGATTGGCTATGAGGCCCTGCAGAACTGCAGTGGCAAATCCTGCTTTGGATTTAGAGTAAAGAGGCAAGTGGTAATGCTTGATAAAGGTGTGCAATGAACTCCAAGTTGCAGCCTCCAAATTTTCCTTGGTTGGTACTCCTCTGAGGAAAGGCTGTTGAAGTGGCTGTTGCTCTGGTAGAATGTGGCCTAATGTTATTAGGGCCTGATTTTCCATGCTGTGTGTAGCAGTAATGAATACAGTGTCCTATCCATTTGGAAATAGTCTGCTTTGAGATAGCCTTGTCCTGTGATCCTGCAACATATGCTACAAACAGTTGCTCAGTTTTCCTGAAAGATTTTGTTTTGTCCAAGTAGAAGCGTAGCTGCCTGTGTATGTTCAAAGAGTGCAGAAGTTTCTCCCCTTTATTCTGGGGGTTTGGATAGAAAGTTGGCAAATGGATGGTTTGGTTAAGAGCCACACTAGATACCACCTTTGGCATGAAGGTAGGGGTTTGTCCTTAAAGAAACCCTGTCCTGATGAAATATTATAAAAGGTTCCACTGCCATTAATGCCTGTAGCTCTGGGACTCTTTGTGCTGAAGTTACTGCCAGGAGCAGAGCTGTCTTCCATGATAAAAATTTTAGATCGGCTGTATTGGCTGGCTCAAAAGGTGGCAAGGTCAGTTTTTCCAAAACAAAATTGAGGTCCCACATTGGTGTTAGTGCTCTCCGGGGCAGTCTTATGTTTTTAGCCCCTCTGAGATACTACTTTAGCAAGGGATGAGAGAATAAAGGAGGATCCGTGTTGTAATTAGCTGAAATGGCAGAGGCGTGGATCTTAATTGATGAGGACAGGCCTTTGTCTAGCATCTCAGTTAAGTACTTTAAAATCTGAGGAATGTTTGGGACAAGAGGGTCAAGGCTATGAGCCTGGTTCCAGGCACAGAATCTCTTCCATTTTTCTGAGTAAGATTTCCTGGTGCTAGGCCTCCAAAATGACATCCATAACAGCTTTAGAGAGAGATGTTGCCTGTTTGACTAATGAATCTGCCATACAGCCAGGTTTAGGGTTTTGAGCTGACCGTTCAGGATCTGATTGTTTTGTCGAGTCAGAAGGTGTGAAATTTGAGGCAAAATCCATGGTGGGCCTTGAGCTAAGTTCTTTAAGATTGGGTACCAGTGCTGGCGTGGCCAGTCTGGAGCAATCAGGATCCTCTGTGTTTTTTCTTGTCTGGCTTTTAGGAGTACCTTTGAAAGGAGAGGCAGTGGTGGGAAGGCATAAACTTTTAGGCTTTTCCAGCTGAATGAAAGATCATCCACTTTCCATGCTTGTGTGTGGTAAGTCCTTGTGTAGAATTTTTGTAGTTGGCAATTCAGTAGGGAGGCAAAAAGATCTATGTCTGGGCACCCCCATTTTTGCGTTACCATGCTGAAGATTTGTGGATTCCATTTCCATTCGTGAGGGTCCATGATATTTCTGCTGAGATAGTCTGCCAGAGTATTTTTCTTTCCTGGCAGGAACTGTGCTTGCAGATGAACTTGATAAGTTAGAGCTGTGTTCCACAAGGTCATGGCTTGCCTGCATAGGGGGTAAGAATGAGTGCCCCCTTGCTTATGTATCACATTACTGTGGTGTTGTCTGTCTTTAATAATAATTGTCCTGGATGCAGAAGGTCCTTGAAAGCTGTTAGGGCATTTTGAACAGCCAACATCTCTTTTTGATTGATGTGAAGATGCATTTGGTGTGTGGTCCACTTGCTCTGAATACATTTTCCTTCCATGTGTGCTCCCCAGGCGTAATCCGAAGCATCTGTTGTTAGAGTTTGCCTGGCTGTGGGTAGAGTGAAAGGCTGACCCTTGATGAGGTGACATGCCTGTGCCCACCATCAAAACTCCTGCTGTAGGCAGGGAATTATTAGTATTACAGTTTCTAAACTGTGAGAGTGTTGAGTCCAAACACTTTTTAGGTACCATTGTAATTTCCTCATATGCAGTCTGGCATATGGAATTAGTAGTATGCAGGATGTCATGAATCCCAGGGCCTGCAGAATTTTTCTTGCAAGGAGATGGGACTTTTTTGCCAGTAATTGAAAATATTGAGTCAGTTGTCCTTGTTTGTCTGGCGTGAGATAAGCCATCTGGGCTGTTGTATCCAAGCTGGCACCCAGGAATATTATCTGTTGTGAGGGCACTAGTTTTGACTTCTTTTCATTTACTGTGTACCCCAGAGAAATTAGCAGCCTTTTTACAAACACCAGATGCTTTAGAAGAATGTCCTTTTTCTCTGCTTGAATGAGACAGTCGTCCAGGTATGGATATATTTGAATTTCTTTTTGTCTGCAAAATGCAATTACTGGTGCCAGGCACTTTGTAAAGACCCTGGGCGCAGTAGATAAGTCAAAGGGCAGTGCAGAGAATTGGTAGTGCATTGTACCCGCTTTGAATATGAGGTATCTTCTGCAATCTTGTCTGATACGGACAAGCAGGTATGCCTCTTTGAGGTCCATAGTAACAAGCCAAGTCTCCTTGCCCAGCATGGGAAGAAGCTGCTGTAGTGTCAACATTTTGAATTTCGGAACATCCAGGTAAGTATTTAGAGTCAAAAGGTCTAGTATGGATCTCCAGGCTTTGTCCTTTCTGGGGACCAGGAAGAGTCATGAGTAAAATCCTTGTCCTCGCTTCTTCTGTGGTACTTTTTGAATAGCTCTCATGTCCATAAGGGCTGAAATTTGTTTTTGAGCCTCTGCTCATTGATTTTGTGGCAGGTTTGGCATTCCCTTTAGCCTTGGTAAAGTGTGAAAGTGGAGCCTGTATCCTTGAGACACAATATTCAGAACCTATTTGCCTTGGGTGATTGTTTGCCAATTTTGAGAAAAAAGTGCTAGCTTCCCCCCTAAGGGGGCTGCCAAAAGGGAAGTGCTTGGCATACGAAGGGGGACGTCATTGGGACTGTATTCTGTAAGGTTGAGACTTGTCCATACCTCCTTTTGAAGTTGAGGTACCCCACTGTCGTTGTCTGTAACAGCCTTGGGGTTGAGATCTGCCTCTTGGAGTCTGTATCTGCCTCTCTGTGGCCTGTCTGACACTGGAAAGGACCAATTCTTTGTAGGCCAATTTCTGCTAAATCGAGATGGCTGTACCTCTAAGAAATTTTTGACTGTTTGCATAGATTTAGCTTTATCCTCCATTTTCTTTAACACCTCCTCTGCCTTAACACCAAACAAGGTATCATGCTGTAAAGGAGCATCCAATAATTTTGCCTTAACATGGTCAGGTAAACTCTGTTCTTTTAACCAAGCATGTCTACAAATCACAGAACCGGTAACTGCGGCTCTACAAGAAGCCTCAAAGAATCAAAACCACACTACAGAGTATGTTTTCCCACCTGTTCAACAGCATGCAATAAATTCTGCATTTCTTTATAGTCAGGAGCTTCTGAGCTTGTAAGCATTTCCTGTTTTAACTGAGCCATTAAATATTGTTGATACTTAAGCATGTCAAACTGGCAATTTAAAGCCCTTACTGCTAAAGTTGCAGAAGTGTAAACTTTCTTCCCTCATCTATCCAATGATCTAGAATCTCTGTCAGAGGGGACTGAATTTTTTGCAATGGAAGCCTTAATCCCTTTGGGACTCTGGGAAATGGTTTCTGGGTCAGCAGAAGGGTTTTTATAAAGAAACTTGTGAGTCAGGGACTCTATAATACCTATCTGGCTTGGCTGGAGCAGGGGGCAAAGAATCAGGAGATAAGCTGGATTCAGAAAACACATCATCCACAATATCTAACACAGGCGGAATAGCAAGGGGCCTGTGCTGAGGCAATAAAAGGTAGTCCCTGAGCCTTTTCTTGGATTCTGAATAATCCTGACTTTCCCAATGGAAATGCTCCCTCATGGTATGTACAGTTTCCCCAAAAGAGTAATTCTCAGGAGGAGAGGCTGAAGGGATAGATTCTTCAGCAACAGAGTCCTCATAGGGGGTACAAAGTATCCCTGGTCTGAAGAGGAATCAGAGGAAATGGAAACCTGATCAGAGGAATCATAGTTTGCATCCTGCCTAGGCCTTTTCTCAGAAGGGGGATGGGAACCCTTGATTAGAGTAATGAAGTCTTCGGCCATTTTGAGCATCTGTTTCTTAGGCATGGAGGACTGTCCTGGAGAATGCTGTGCTTGCTTCTTTGTCTTTAATGGTAAGTTGTGAAGGTCTGAAAACACCCTCAGAAGCCGATGCCTGCTCAGCAGGCTCCGGACCCATCTGAGGGATTAATTTCCATAGGCCCAATACCTTGAGTTTCCAGAGGCCTAGTTGTCTCCACGTGGGAGTCGGAGGCGGCCTGTGGCTCTGAGTTAGCGGGTGTCAGGGGCTGCGAAAGCACCTCACTGAGAACTGGCGACTGGCCTAGAAGAGGCTTCGTCGTCAGTTTTGGACCTCGGATGCTTGTCTTTATCCTTGTCTTTGCGTTTATTATGAATTGTGGTCGTCGGTTATTCCAACGGCATTGTATAATTGAACCTTCGGCCAAAGTAGTGCAAAGCAAAATCAAAACGTCGCTTTATAGTGCGTTTGTTAAATCTAGCACAAAACTAGTGACGTCGTGATCAGGGCCTAGGTATGGAATACAGTAAGAGTGGAAATCCTTATGAGGTATTTGCTTCCCACAAGAAATACAATTATTAACTTTTTCTGACATCGGTCTGAGGCAAGAAAAAAGTTTCCCCAACGGGGTACTTAGCTTTATTGAAGACTTCGGATCTGAAATTCGACTTTGAAAATCTCAGGAGTTGGCCGACCGGCACTTGCGAACTGCTTTTGCTTCGGGCACTGCGCGGCAAGACAGACTGAAGAAAATGGCGTCAGATGCATCTTATATACCCCTGGCACACTGACGTCAGGGAAGAAGCGACAGCAACCAACACCGGACCAGGACTTTAGAACTCTGGCCAACTGCGGGACCGCCTGACGGCAGGAAAACCCAAGTGTAATGACTGCAGCAGTGTAACACTATGAATATCTTATGAGAAACAGGAACCATCAGGTTTTCTGGGAGCAGGAGGTAAAGAGTCAGGGGCCAAGCTACATTCCGAAAAGGCATCGTCAACAATGTTCAGCACAGGAGGGATAGCTGAAGGCCTGTGTTGGGGAAGGAGTAAGAAATCTCTAAGCCTCTTTTTAGAATCAGAGTAATCCTGGCTTTCCCAGTGAAAATGTTCCCTAAGTGTATGCAAGGTTTCACCAAAAGACAAATTCTCTGGGATGAAGCAGAGGGAATACAGTCCTCTGTATCAAAATCCTCATAGATAGATAAGGGTAAATCCTGGTCATCAGAGGAGACAGAAATTTCAGAATCCTGGTCAGAAGCATCATACGCAAATTCAGTCCTAGGTCTCTTAGGGGGGGAAGGTTCTCTTCTCTTGATAAAGTAATAAGGTCTTCAGCCATTCTGATCATTTGTTTTTTAGGCATAGAGGCCTGACCATGTGGTCTGGGCGGTTTCCTAGGCATGGCTCGAGTTTTAGGCCTAGAAGAAGAAGAATATGGCATAGGTTTAATATGCAAGTCAGTAGGCCTGAATACACCCTCAGAAGCCAGTGCCTGCACAGCAGCTCCGGACCCATCCAAGGTAGAGACATCCACAGGTTCCACAGTTGAAGCATCTCACGGCATACCGGACTCTGAATGGGTCTCAGTAGTGGCCTGTGAATCTGAAGTAGTGGGTATCAGGGGCTGCGAAAGTGCCTCACTGAGTACCGGCGAACTGGCGACTAGCTTAGGAGAAGCATCATCGGCAGCTTTGGACCTAGGCGGCCTGTCTCTGTCTAAGTTTTGCATTTTTCGTAATGTCGGTAGTTGGGTGGCTTGCCAAAGACATATCTGGATAACTGAAGTGAGTACCAAAATATTTAGAAGCGAAAATGTACCGATGATGAATAGTTCGTGATTTAAATAAGGCACAAAACTGACAGTGAGGTACGCCGTGGTCAGGGCCTAGACAAGGAATACAGTACAAATGAAAATCTTCATGAGGTAATTGCTTTCCACAAGAAATGCAATTATCGACTTTTACTGACATCGGTTTAGAGCAAGAAAATGTTTCCCCAATGGGGTACTTAGCTTTAGTTGAAGACTTTGGTTCTGAAACTCGAAAACGTAAATTTCAGGAGTCGGCCGACCGGCACTTGCGAACTGCTTCTGCTTTGGGCACCTCATTGCAAGGAAGGCTGATGTAATGGCATCGGCAGCATGCTTTATACTCCCCGACTACCTGACGTCACGGAAGATGAGACAGCAACTGACGCAGGACTCAAGACTTTGATAATCAGGCCGACTGAGGGCTACTGCAAGCAGATAACCCAAATGTGATGACTGCAACAGTGAAACACGAAGATCATCAAAAGATTTTGCTCATTAGAGCTTTGATAAAGATGGTTTATTAGCAGTAGCAACATACAGTGTAAGTAGAAATAGTAATCCAACAAGATCCGAAAAAGACTTCATTGACTCAAACTAGCTAAGGATTACTCACTTTTGTAGCTCTGAAGACTGAATTATACTGTCCTTTGTAACTCTGAATTCAGAATTGTTTTTCTCTTTAGTGGCATGAATTAAGACAAACAGCATTGCTTTCTACAGTTTCTGAATATCTGAGCTGCTGGACCTTTAAACTGACTTCTGTACTCATTCTCCAGAGTTTTCAAACTGAACCAAATTCAGTCTAGAAAGTCTCTCATAATACTAAAACTCTGTACATGTCCTAAAAGTTTGAAATGCCTCTCTAACCTTGGTTTTCAAGTATTGATCAATCTAAACAAGATTTATTTTTGTACTAAAAAGTTTTGCACACACTGTCAGCACTTTTCATCCTTATCAGTGCCTTGGCCTGAAGGCTCATAGGCAGGTACTAGGCTATTGACCCTTGGGCCTATATAAGCCTAGCCAAAAAGGTACCCTGACTTTCACCACCTATGAAAATTATTTTCCTGTGTCCCTGTCGAGCAGAGCCACAGAAGTGATCCCGGGGTGAATTTCCTATCTCCCATCCAATCATCAAGATTTTTCTTGAAGAGTGCTAATGAGGAGCTTTGTTTGATACAGATAGGTAGCCTGTTCCAGAGTATGGGAAGTCTCTGGGACAGGAATCCCTCCAGCATGTTCTGTTTATTGTGGTGACAAGGTTTAGGTCCCTAGAATGTGTAGCTCGGAGGGATTGGCATTTCTTTAAGTGGAGCATGTCCAACAGCTCTGGGTTTGACACAGCTTTGCATGTTAGGCAGATATCGCCTCTGAATAGGCGATATGTGATGGAGTAAAGCTGGAGTTTTTTGAGACTGTGTAGGGCATCTGTTGAAATTCGGTAACCCTCTTTATGAGGTACTTCCGCGGCCCTTCCAGTTGTTGCAGATGTCTTGTGAGGTACATACCAAAAGGGGTACCATATTCCATAATGGGTCCAATGAGTGACGAGCAGAGGGGAACAATGACCTCTTTTTTTCCTGGATGAGAAACCTTTGTGATGAGGTGTGCCATGTAGAAGGATTTCCTGACTACTGTGGTGATGTGATTATCAAAGAAGAGACTACTGTCTACCTGTGTCCCAAGGTCTCATCACACTTTTGGTGTTAAGTAGACTACCGCCTATGTGGTAGTTCATGGGTACAGAGTTTTTACCAAAAGAGATGACAATGCACTTTTTGGCATTGAGTTTGAGGCCATGGCTTTGACAACCAGGTATCTGTCTCAGTGAGGCCCTTTTGTAGGATGTCCACATCATTAGGAGTTCCGATTATAGCTCCTAGTTTGCAGTCATCTGTGAACTTCGTTAGCCAAAGACCTTCTGTGTTAGCCTGTACTTCACAGAAGTAGATACCAAACAGGAGAAGACCCAGGACTGAACCCTGTGGTACTCCACTTGTCACTGGTCTGAAGTTAGATTTGGAGTCTGCTACTTTCACAGTGTGGGTTCTGTCAGTGAGCCAGTTGGCAACCCATCTTGTGACATACAGATTTATATCTAGTTTAGTGAGTTTATCTATAATTCCAGAGTGGGGGATAGTTGACAACAATCTCACAATTGACCGTCTTGTGGCAGCAGTGGTCAGAAAAGCCTTCTACCTGGTTCATCCCATAAGTAAAGGGATTGCATCCAGAAAAAGGAGGTTATTACCTCTCTGTACTCCTCCCGCATTAAGCCCATAATTGAGTACAATGCCCAGTTTGGTAAGCACCTCTCAAACACCTGCACTGCATCAACTGGAAAGGTGACAGAAATACCTCACAGAGAGAATCCATGGCCTCCAACACCTGTCCTATGTGGACAGGCCCAAATCATTATAACTCTGCTCTGTATCATACAGATTCCTAAGAGGTGATCTGTGTCCTGCCTACAAGGCAATATTGGACTCTGCACTACTAGAGATGCTCCATATCCATGAGTCTAACTCCTCATACATTACCCGATCGGTAGGCCTAATTCTAAACAAAACCTGATGGAGAGACAGATTTGCCACCCAGAGGCTGTCCTGTCTCTGGAAAAGACTACTTATACATGTCAAACTCATTTTACTGAGCTCATTTGCATCATATAATAAAACATTTCTTTCTATTGAAACTACACTTGCTGAACTGCAGACAAAATGTGAAATATAAAATTAAGATACAAGCCTTCTTTTAATATTGCTGCATTTCAATGCCTATTCAAAGCGAATAGTGTATTTATGCAGGACATATACTGGCAAAAATATATTTACATCAAGCCTATTCTCACAACTCTCAGGAAATCCCTGGACTGGGATTTGCTTCTGTAATTACTTTGCATAAATGTACTAATATAGTCTTCAAAATATACTATACTGAGCACTACAACGAATAATTATAAAATAAGTTCTGGGTGGCGCAGTGGTCAACGTCGCAAGAGGTTCTCTGATTTGATTCTCTGCTAGGGTGCCTTCTGTGTGAAGTTAGCATGTTCTCCCTGTTTGCGTGGGTTTCCTCCCACATTCCAAAGACATGCATCTGCAGCATTTCTCCCCAGGCCTCTGCTGAAAACAGGCTCTGTGGAACCTAGTCAGACTTTCCCGATCAACAAATGATAAATAAAAAAATAAATAAGTTCTTTTTTTCTGGTAAATAAACTTGCACTTTTGATTTTGACCACTAGGTGCCAGTTGAGAATTCATGTCAATTAATTATCTGAAAATCATCAGGACTAAAGCCTAAGCAAGCTTTAATTTAACTAGGCATTTTTTAACATGTCTCATAAGTGATACTATATATTTGGTGTGAAAACTCCCTTTTTATACATACAATACAGTTATCTTGGTGCATAATTACCATATACTGTATTAACTTGTTTCTGTAAAACTTTAGCTAGATTTAACTATTAACTGTGTATATTTACCTTTTAAATTACGTGTTGCAATAATAGAAGTCTGCATTTTTTATCTATGTCTCAAACATTGTGAATTTACCTTTTAAATTTCTATGTGCTGTAACAGTAGAAGTACATTTATTAAAACTTATATTTTCTGTATTTTAGATTTGTTCCTTTGCATACCATGGCAGGGTCTTTTTAACTTTCTAATGTATGATAATTATGAAATGTGCTCTGTATTCTGTAACAAATGAAGCCTTGTCATACTTTTCATATATTAAATAACTACTACTTATTCCTTATGTAATTATAGAACCTATCTTGATAAGCTTGGCACAAATAATTCTGTAACCTTACCCTTAAAACTAATGACTGAATGACGTGATGTAATTATGCAGTCTGTTCTGATTCTACAACATGCATAAATAGCATGCATATATAAACTGTCTCGTAATGCTGTTGCAAATGTATTATACTGAACATTTAACATAACTTATTATGAACGTTATACTGTGAAAGTTGTCTGAAACTGACACCAAAGTGATAAATATTTATACTGAACATCTAAAATAGCTGCACATAAATGTTATACTCAGGAAACAAGTGAAACACTAAACAGATATCTTTTTTGCAGAAGCATCTAAACACAAATAAAAGCATAAACTGAAAAATCTAAACTGAAAAATCTAGTAATGTTATGCAACTCTGAAAACATAATTAGAAATTCATATTGTGATGTCATTAATCTGCACGAATACACTTCTGCATCTGTAGCTGTACTATACTTGCTTTAATTCTAGGAGCATCTGCATAAATGCACATCTGCTGTATAAACATCCTAACACTAAATACTTTTCTTTAGAAAAGTGAAACAAATTTACATAAATTCAATAAGCATTAATGTTTGCTTTTGTGTTTTAACTTTACTGTAGATGTTTACTGAAGTAATGTTGTTAAGGAACACTGTTCATAGGCTAAAGGCCCTGGAGCCTTTACAAGCCTAGCTCCAAAAAAATTGCCCAGGCACCGTGCCACCCAATGTTAGTTCACAGTGTCCCTATCCAGTAGGACAACTGCAGTGATCCTTGGGGTGAACTTTGCTACCCATCAACTCAAGATTTCTCTTGAAGAGGGGCAGCGAGGCGCTCTGCTCGACATGAATGGAAAGCTTATTCCAGTGTGGGGGCAGTCTTTGAGAGATAAGCCTGTCCCTCCAGCACATTCTGTTAATTGTGATAATGAGGGTGTGATCTCTGGAGTGTGTGGTGTGGCGGGATTGGGATTTCTTTAGGTGTAGCATTTAAAGTAGGGCTGGGTCAGACATGGCTTTGTAAGCCAAGCAGAGATTACCTCTAAGTAGACGATAGACTGAGAACAGCAAAAGTTTCTTGAGTTTGTCCATGTAGGAAATGTATTTAAGGCCTAGGATCCTTTTTGTGAGGTACTTTTGTGGACTCTCCAGCTGTTCTAGGTGTCTAGTCAAGTATACGCTAAATAGGGCATATATTCGATGATTGGTCTAATGACAGATGAGTAGAGGGGGATGATGACCTCTTTCTTCCTGGATGTGAAGACCTTTGGTTATAAGATGTAAAAGGCCTGACCACAGTAGTAATGTGGTGTTTGAAGGTGAGGTGGCTGTTGACCTGGGTGCCCAGATCTCTTATGGCCCCTTCAGTGTTCAGTGGGCTCCCATCAATGTGGTAATTCATGGGAACTGAGTTTTTTCCAAAGGGTATGATAATGCATTTTTTGGCATTAAGCTTCAGCCCATGGTTCCAACATCAGTCATTGCCTTCAGAGATGCCCTTTTGTAGGATGTCTACATCACTTGGGGAGTTGATAATGACTCCTAGCTTGCAGTCATCAGCAAACTTGGTCAGCCAGAGTCCTTCTGTGTTGGCCTGGACTTTTGAGAAGTAGATGCCAAACAGAAGATGGCCCAGGACAGAGTCCTGTGGGACTCCACTCATGACTGTTCAACAGTTGACTTGGAATCCGCAACTTTCACTCTGTGTACCCTATCTGTGAGACAATTTGCAACCCACCTAGTGATGTAAGGATTGATGCCTAGTTTGGCGAGTGTATCAATAATACCTGAGTGGGGAATGGTATCAAAGGCCTTGGCCAGGTTGAGGTAAGCTGTATGCACTGCCTTACCCTCATCCACAGCCTTGGTGACTGCCTCGAAGTCAACCAGGTTCAGCAGGCAGGATCTCCCCTTGACAAAGCCAAACTGTGTGGGGTCAAGAGTTTGGGGATTACCTACATCTTTGTTAAGCAGGTCCATGATGATGTGCTAAACAGCTCTGCATACCAGTCTCATCAAGCCAATGGGGCGATAGTTCCCAGGGTCTGTAGTTACATCCTTTTATGGAGCAGGATGACTGCAGCAGTGCGCCATTCATTAGGGTCATAGCCTGAAGTAAGGCTGTGATTAAACAGGGCACACAGATGTGGTGCCATTCATTTTGTAACTCATGTAGAATGCAGAAAGGGATATTATCAGGTCCCATGGATGATGCAAGTCTCGACTTTGGACAATGCAGCTTTTACTTGTGCCACAGGAATGGTAGGTACCAGGGCTTTCTTCTGGTATTGTAATAGGTCCCTTAGGGGGGTAAAGCTGGCACTAACCTGTTGGCTGTATCTGCTGGCTCAGTATAGGCGGTGCCATTGTGCAATAACTCAGAGCAAATCTGGGTATTGCCTTTGAGGTTTATGATATAGTTATAGAAGGCTTTCTGGTTGTTTTTGGTGCCAGCTGCAATTCTGCCTTCATAGCTGGCTTTAGAGGATTTGATAAGGGATCTCAGGTTTTTGTTGAGACTGATAAGGGAGGTTTTCCAGTCTTGTGACTTCATTTTTTTCTGCAACAGTTTCTTCCTTCTGTTGCAGAGTTTATTGATGGCCGGGAACCACCAGACTGGCTTCTTTTTGGAGGTAGTCTTTGCTCTATTTGGTATGGCCAGGTCCATGCATTTGTGTATGTGCTCGCACAGTGAATTAGTGTATGATTCAGCAGTCATGCAGCTATTTTCCATTGACATGGGTGCCGAGAAGTTAGCCACATCTGTTTTTAGGAGCCCAAAGTTGGCTTTAGAGAAGTTTTTCAGGGTGGTCACCTTAGCGGAGGTTGTAAGTCTTGCACTGTAAAGTGTAGTCTGCTCATGAGCAGCTGTAGCTTTGCAGGCTTGTTATAGGGTTTGGGGACTCACTTTATAAATATTGTCCTCCCCCACTTACACTGGATGCAATTGTAAGAACCAACATAAATGTATTTATCTTGATTACCCAGGGCTGTATTGGACAAATGTTATATTTCAGTTTTTCCCTTTATATGCCAAATTTATTGTACCTTTTAGAATAAAGTCTTTACTCATTAAAGCTTTGATAAAGGTGATGTATTATGTAGCAGCATCATACAGTGGAAGTAGATACAGTAATCCAAAAAGAACTGAACAAGACTTAACGGTCTCAAACACTGCTGATGAACTGAACCAAGTGGTAGCTAAAGATTGCTCACACTTTCTGTAGCTGAAGAATGAATTACACTGTCCTTTGTAACTCTGAGCTCAGAAGCATTTATTTCTGTAACAGCAGAACTAGGACAAACTGCATCACTTTCTGAATATCTGAACTGCTAGATCTTTAAAATAACTTCACAATCTTCTCAAACAAAATGACTTCAGTCTAGAGAGTCTCTCTCATAATACTAAAACCCTGAAATTTTCTAAAAGTTGTACTTGCCTGTTTAACCTTTGTTTTCAAGCCTTGTACCATCTAAACAAGATATGTTTTTGTATCAAATGTTCTGTATTCTATTAGCACATTTTATCCTTAACGATGCTTTGGCCTGAAGGTTATTTTACTGAGCTCATTTGTATCCTTTATTAAAACATTTCTTTCAATTAAAACTGCATGTAAAATATAAAATAAAAAAATAAGCCTGCTTTAATATGGCTGCATTTCTGGGCTTATGCAAAAATAAGTAAATGGAAAAAAGGCTCTTCCCAAGGATAAATTTAGAAGACATCCCAAGAAAAACAAGTCAGTGGGAAAGAATAAGAGATGATTTCTGCAAGCTCAGTCAAAACCCCATGCTGAAGAGGAGTTTCATGACCCATGTCAGAGGATCCTGAAAACTGGAAAAAAAAGGGTCTGCAAATATAAATCAGTTGTGCAAATATGGAAAGAAGTTAACATCTTGAAGCCTGCACTGAGTAATCTCTGAAGCCAGGCACTTGGCAAAGTGAACAGATCAAAGGGTAACACAGAAGAGTGATGATATGTGAGACAGACGCCAATTATTCTGCAAATATGGAAAGTGATAAACATCTTTTAGGTACACTATTACAATGAAGTTGCCAGGGGGTATGACCGGTAATAGGATTTGAAGGATAACACTAATTTTGAAATCCAGACAAAAAGATTGAGAAAGCAGTAGTCTAGGACTGCTCTCCATGTTCCCCTTTTCTTTAGCAGCAATAAAATCCTTGAATAAAAACCTTTCCCCATCTAAGCTAAGGGCACAAACCCACTCTCTATCCCCCGAGACAACATTTGCTCTAAAATAGAAGGAAACAGGGAAAACTATTTTGCATGATTTGGAGGAATCTCCTGAAAATGGGGAAGAGGTCGCCATTGTTGGATATGTTTTAGAACCCACTTATCTGAGATAATCAGAAGTCAGTATGGAACATGGAACACTAGACTGTGGGAGAGATTTAACAGTCAGTCAGACTTTTTGGGCTGTCACTTGCTCTTGGAGGCTTTCCCTGTTTTTTTCTTTGAACCTCCTTGCCACTGCTCCTTGAAATTTGCTTGCTATAGCTTTACTGAGACTCCTTACTGTGTTTTCCAGAAAAGGATCATGAAAAGGAAGAAAAGTTTTTTCAACCCTATTTTTCAAAATTCAGTAAATTAGCGACACTCCTTGAATCAATTTCCCCTCACTCATTAAAATGCAAGGACCTCAGCAAAGGGGGCCCAAATAACACATAATTGTCCACAGGACAAATTCAATTTTCTTCACATCCTCTGGAAAATTTTGATAATGTAAACAAACAAGCAAATTCTTCTCACAACTGAACCAGCAGCACCAGCTCTGGAAACAGCTTTCAGCAGAGTTATAACAACACTTTAAGGGGGTCACCTGAGAAGCAAACACAATTATGGAATTTAAAGAAGTTTTAACTTTTGAAGAAGGTTGGTTAACAGTTAACTTTCTTATGCTTTCAAAGGAAGCCAGTAGAAAATTTTAACACAAGACAGTTGAAAATTCTGAAAGTTAATGTGGCAGAATAAACATTCTTTTCACATCAGAACTTTCACATCCTTGTCAGAGGGAATGGGTTTAGCATTCACAATATGTTTAGTAGTAGAAGATTTAGATAACACTACATGATCTGATTTGGGATTAGAAAACAAGACTGTATGTGTTTGAGGTACTTTGTACAACCTGCCAGACCTTCAGTTGGGTAGGGGGGCTGACTGTCGAGCACATTTCAAACTGTAAAAAAAAAAAAAAAAAACATCCACTAGGGTACACAAAAAGGAGGAACAGCTGCAGATTGAGGGAATTCCAGTTGTAAGAAATCATAATTCTTTTGCTGGGACATAAGGATTTCATTCTGTTAACACTGAAATAAATTTCCCATTTTAATAACAGTACCAGGAAAAGATAACTCTACTAGACAGAACCCTGAAGAAACACCTTCCTCAGTATCAGACTATTCAGCTTGAAAACAACTAACTGAATAATTATGCCACCCCTCCCCTTCCGCCTCATATGGACTGGAAATCATTGTCAGAATGCCAGTTAAATATTTTTCTTTTTCTATTTGCAAGTAATGGGGAACCAATATTTGACACATTAAAGGCAGAGTACAATCACTTAGGAAATCTTATTTGTACCTAGGAAAAGATATAGGAGGGGAGACAGTTTAAAGTTTATGATTTTTTCATCCTAGGAGATTCCCTGTAGAGGAACCAATCCATGCTAGGAGCAGTAGCCCAGGAATCAGGTACTTAACCCTGGATAAGCAGTACACTTTCACCTGCTCCTTCCCCTGAACCCAACAAGAATGGTACTCCATTGCCTGGTGAGGGCAAGTCTACAGCTGCAGAGGATATATCAATCTCCCAGTCTTTAGTGCTTCTCGAGCAGCTACAACAGGGGACCAGGAGCACAAGATGGATGGCCTGAGTAACCAGCTTTGGCCACAGAATAGTCTCATCCACCAGCAAATGAGGCAATGAAGGAACCATCCAGACATCCAAACATCCCCTAACATTCTTCTTGTGGACGGGGAAGCAAAAACTGCAGAGACAGAGTTGCTACATGTTCAAGCTGGGAAAAAATTTTCACAACAGAAGAGCCAGAGTGAGTTGGTAAATGTGAAAATTAAGTTTGAGGTAATTTTTCCACACAAGCATTATATAAGTAAAAACCCCTTAAGTAACATTACAGTCCACAAAAAATTAAATAAATAATTCCTAGATAAAACTGTCAAATTCATTGAAAAGAAAAAAAAACTTGCATTACAGAAAAAATACCACAATATAATCTTTTCCCTAGAAGATAATATATCTGACCAGTCTTGTAAGGATTGCCATCAACCATCAGTTTTCACAAGGTCCACAGAGGTGAAGCGATTATACCCAAGTCTGCTTTCTATATGACTCTGTTGGGGCCAATGGCAGTTTGAGTGTGTGGAAGGTGCCCTAAAGCTTTGAAAGCTGACTGTCATTTTTTTAGGCAAGGATATAACCCATTTGACTTAGGCTGCTGAAACTGATCTAAATATAGAACTTCATGAGTGCCTATGATATGGTGGAAATCTGTGGTAATATTTAAATTTCTTACAATATGAACTTTTTTATGGTTATAACACTGAGAAGCACATTTTTATAAGGTGAAGAGTTTAAAACCTGATTTTCTGGGAAAATGATAACTTTAGACTTGCTATTAGACCAAAATCAATAGCAAACACTGCCAACAAATTCCAACCATAAAACAGGAGAAAAAAGGTACAAACTACAAAAGCAGCAAAAATGTTAAAACAAATACAAAGGTCCAAATAGCTATAAACAAAAAAAAAACTGTATAAAGAAGTGAAAAATAGAAATATCTGACCTGTTCTGGCAACTCAAATCAGGAGAACACATTAACAAATACTAGACTCAAGAGAACAAACTACACTGGAAATATAATCAAAAAGTCAAATTTAAATTTCTTTTTTTATACAAATACAACAAATAAATAACTTTGGGGCACTTTGTTCTAATGTAAGCTTGTCAAACAGCAAAAGTAATCTGGAGAGGAAGATAGCTGGTACAGCATTAAGCGTAAACAGGAAGGAAGAACAGCTGGGGACATTTTTTTAGAAATAGTCAACTGAAATCCTGTGGTTTCAGTCTTTTTAATTGAGGAGGACAGAACTCTTAATATTAAATCTCAGGATACCTTTGTTGAACATACACCTTTGATGCTGAGGACTGCCCTCTCCAACTTCACATCACTAAGGATGAACATCTACACTTCAATCCACACAACTAGGCAGCAAGCAAACTCTCCTAGTGGATGTGCTTTCTAAGGATACTAGAAATTCCTTAATCCTGACAGTAGGGGTACAGCAATGTGCTGGCATGTGTAAGTGCAGCAAATACAACCTACAAGGAAAGTAGACATTTTTCATCCTTATTCTGTAACAGCTCTTCAGAGGTCTGAGAAGCATCTCCCTTCCTAGAACATTCCACATCTTTTATACAGCAGAACATCACATGGGGAAAAATACATTCATGCAATAGGGCTGCCTCAATCAGCACATACTGCAAACAATGTGGCTACTGTGTATTTTTGCTGTCTAAAGAACTCAAAACTAAAACCATCATACTTCAGACAGTGGCATGCCAGATGTGTGACTACTATGCCATTTACATTACCAAGAATAACCTTAAATCCTATGAAATAAAGCAGCAGCAACAGTCAACAGTGTCATATGTTGTCCTTCTGCCTTATGATTGAACTGCATATCTTTGGGGGAAATATTTCATGAATAAAATATAGCAAATAACATTTTTAGCAAGATGATTCAACCTGAAACATCCAATTCTAAAAGGTTATATAGCAAAATGAAAAAAAGCCTGAAATACCAGTCAAAGCTTGCTGATGTTAAGAGGGTACAAAACAATTACACTGCCTACAGCTGTCATTATGTCTTGCAAACATCTAGACTTAATTTTTTTAAGTGTTAAAAAATTAACAAGAGAAGTCAAAACTACTGAAGCAGATAGAATACAAATGCTGGTTCAGAAACCTAAATTCCTAGACTATACCCACCAGTTTAGAGGTTTAAAGGCATGCATTACATACAATTATGTTAAACAAAGATGTAAGGTAGGACCAGAAGGTAGGTTATATGGTTTCACTCAATTCCAAGTCCGTATCCTCTTTCCTAATTTTTACTTTGGAATTTCTATTACCATGACAGAACAGAAAGTATAGTTGTGCAAGAATGTATTTTTACAGTAAATGCTCAAATTGATTTCTGTTAAAGTAGCATAAAGCTATACTGAATATATCATAACACAGAAATTGTCCATTTAGTCACTATAATAAAGCTTTTGGGCACCCTTCACATGCAATGTATGGCCAATGAAGCACAAGGGCATGTTGGTAAAAAGCAGATGGATACGCACCCAAATTCAGTGCTTTCTTGCCATATAAAAAGAAGCTGTAGTCAAAAAATGTGTCATGTCCTGATATGTCAAGTTATGTCATGAAAGAAGCAAGGGGACAAAGGTGTCTGGGACCCCACTCTGGCTAGGGGTATATACCAAAAAAAATAGAGGGATGAAGCTCTTCAGATATCTGCTACAATGGTAAGTTTAGAACACTGGTGCACTACTACAAAGCTATACATGAAGATTGCCAAAGCTTAGAGAGAAATGGTGGAAGAAGCAGGACCACAGTCCAGAACAGCATGTAGAATACATCAAGTAAATCTTGATCTGGCTCTGGAAAAAAGGAGACAGTTTTGCAGTGTTTCATGAAAGTGTGTTTAGAGGACCATGCTGCCACATCTAGAATTGCGTGAGAGTCCACCACTTTCCAAAAGGCTTCAGAAGTAGCCACAGTGCTACATTCTAAAGGGAACTTTTCCATGTGAGAACAGATGAATTGAATAGCCTGAGAGTACCACCAACATATGATTTGTGTAGAAACTCAATGGCCTGTTTATCATATCTTCAAAGGAAATAAAATGCTCGTATGACAGGCTGAAATTTTTTGCCTTATATGGCAATACCCATGTTGGATATGGACACCTATGCAATGCTGGTTTCTTTCTCCTCTAGTCTTAGGCTAAGGAAGACAAGTAGTTGAATAGACTATAAACACAGAAACAACTTTGAGTATAAATTAAAGATTAGTTCTAAGCGTCACACTATCTCTATCAAAGACCAAAAAGGGATAAGGAGGCATGCGGGCTTGCAACTTGGGTAATCTTTTAGACAGAGTGATAAAGTGGTCTTCCAAGCAAGAAACTTTAGAAAATAATTAACTGCAAGTTCAAATGGTAGCAAAGTTATCTTTTCCAATACAAAATTAAGATCCCATGAAGAAGCCACCAGTCTTCTAGGTTGTCTAAAATGTAAATACCTTTCAAGAATTGTATGATTTGGAACAAGAGAGATATATCTAATGGCAGTCAAATAAAAATACTAAGTATATGTACCTTGAAAAAAGACCAGATCTGAGCAATTCACACAGGTAGCAGAGCACCACTAAAGCCCAGTCTAAGTTGGGTCCTGGTCTCTGCTACGATACAAACTAGCAATCTCTTCCATTTAGTTAAACAATTTTCTAGTCTCCTTTATTATTTGTTTGTACATTTTTTATAAATGGGTGCCTAAATGGGATAAAAACCCTATTATCCAAACAGGTATAGGTTCAGAATGTCTGGGTGAACAAGTGATCCCTTGTCCTTTGTGACTAGGTCCACTCTGAGAGGAAGTTTTTGGTAACTGCATCTAGTAAGGTGCACAAAATAGGAGAATCAATTTTGCTTGAGCCAAAAGGTAGTTACCAGCAGTATCTCTGGGGAGTTCTTTATATTTAGTATAACTAGTAATCAGAGGAAAGGGTGAGGGGAAAGAAAAAGCACCAATTTTCCAGGCCTGTCAGAAAGAAATTCTGATGCAGAAGTTCTGCACTTTTCTATTGTGAATGGAGACAAACAGAGCTACTTTGGGAGCTCCCCACAGGTGGACAATCTCCTAGAAAATCTCTAGGGGTAACATACATTTGCCAGGGTCTGTCATGGATTGGCTGAGGGAGTCTGTAATAGTGTTCTCCTAGACAACCATGGCTATCTTGCCCTGGAAGCAATACTTTGTTCCCCCTGTTTATGTACATCACTGCAGCATTGCCTGTTAGTAGCAACACTGGTCTTGAAGTTCACTGCTCACTCATGGCTTTTAATGTTTTTTATCATGGCCTTCATTTCTTTGAAGTGGATGCATTTTTCCTGAAATGATGATAAAAATCCTATAAACTGCTCCCTAGACAAAGCATGAAGCATCCATAGTGAAGGACTGACTTGAAATTGGAGGAGAGAGAGATTTAACTGAATGGGATTTGGTCAGCATAGGAATTCTTTCTTGATGCAGTTGAAAAATAAAGAGGATGCTAGTGTTGGGGGCAAACAGATTTGAGGAACCACTGAATCTTTTCACATGAAGTCTGACTAAAGAGACCATGAAAATAATTGATATCATGTGGCCGATAATTCTGATAGTTGCGTAAAATCGTACCATAACAGTAGATATCCTTCTTTTCACTGTTGCAGTATTCATCACTAAATGGCTTCCCTACCTATGGCAGCCCAACGTCCAGCCAGTATACCAACTCCTAAAGGTTTCGTACGGACGTCCATACCTCAGAACTGAAGAACCCCTGGAGGAACAACAGTCCAAGGAAAAGAAAACATGTGGTTCCAGAAAAGAAAGGGAGAAAAGAACAGGGGGAGGAGGGAGCGAATACTGCAACACTAAAGAGGACATCTACTGTTATGGCAAGATTTTACACAACTGTACAATGTCCTTCCATATCACTGTGGCCAAATTCATCACTGAAGGGAGACTACGAAAGCTCAAGAGAAAAGTTGGGAAGAGGAAGACCCAGAAGAACCCTCCAGAAACTCATGCAGGATAGCTTTGGCTAAGCTAGCTGTTACCTTGGAAACAGCATCCAATTTGTAAAGCTTAAAAGTACAGAGGACCACGTAGTAGGCTCAAGAATGGGACTGGTATCCAAGCCTTTGGAAAAAAAAAAACAGCAGAGGAAGCCACAGCCATGGTAGAATGAGCCCTCACAGAGGCAGAAAGGCTCTTTCCATGAAATGTATAACAAAAACAGAAGGCCTTCAGATCCATGAAGAAATTGTTTGCTTAAAGCCAGCCACACCAAGAGATCTAGAATGGAAAGAAAGTTTCTCAGACTTATGAACTGCCTTAGTCTTATCCAAATAATACCACAACAGTCTGTGCAAGTCCAAGGTGTGAAGAACCTACTTACTGGCAGACTGAAGATAATGGAAAATGTGGGCAAAATAATAGATTAAATGACAATTCATTAACCACCTTGGGCATAAAAGAAGGATTAGTATGAAGAGAAACCCTGTCCTTCTGAAAAACTAAAAAAAAATAGGAAAAGCCATAAGGGCCTGAAGCTCAAACACGCAAAGGCCAAAAGAACAATCTTTCATGAATAATGTTGCAAGGAGGCTGAAGCTGCAGGCTCAAAATGAGCCTCAGCTAATTTTTCAGGAACAAAATTAAGGTCCCAGGAAGGAATTGTTTGACCCCAAACCTAAAGGCCAAAGAGGAGTCAAAGGCAGATGAGCAGAAATTTCTGAAATGTGAGGGTGAGCTTTAACTGAAGAATAGGCCAACTCAGCAAGGTACAATTCATACAAATAAAGGACCAGAGGAACTTCCACAGAAAATGGATGCTGGCTATGAGAAAGGCACCAGACAGAAACTCTCTTCCATTTGGACAAATAAGATTTCCTGGTAGTGTGTTTCCTGGCCTCCTGTATACATGGAGCACGTCATCAGAAAAAAGTTGTTTAAAAGGGATCATAACCCTATCTTCCAGTGTAAAGTGAAGAGTGGACAAGCGAAGATGGATGACAGACCTCTTGTCTTGTGGAAGTAGGCCCACACTGTGAGGTAACTAGTGGTGATTGCCCTTGGCTATATGCAGAAAAGGGAACTAATGTTGTCTTGACCAAAAGGGAACCAGCAAAAAGATTTTGTGAAAGCCCTGTTTTATTTTGAACAGAACCCAAGGTACGACAGGAAGGGGAGGGAAGGCATAAAGAAACATCCTCTTCCAAGAGAGAAAGAGACATGTCCACCTTCCATGCCAGAGGACTGGGAAGTCTAATGCAAGAGAGAGGAAGCTGTCTGTTTAGAGGGGAAGCAAAAAGATGCAACAACAAACAAGATAAGAAACCCCCAACTGGGCACTTACCTGAAAATGCCTTGTCAACCAGCACACGAAAGAGTGCTCAGACCAATGATCAAAGATGGCATTCGGAAGATGGCAAAGAGGTTCTGAGGTATGGATACCCATATGTCATATTTATGACCTATGCCGTGAGTGGAGAGCATGTGTGAGATATACAATGTCCCTATAACTACCTAAGGCTTTGGTATATTGGCGGGATGTTGGGGTGCCCTAGACAGGAGATTCCTTCAGTGATGAATACTGCAACAGTGATATGGAAGGACCTCTCTCTTGCTGTGGACATGGACTAGTGAGAGCCAGGTCTAAGAACTTACATGGAAGGAGGTATGCCATTATGAGAGAAGGGTCCAGAAAGGATCCCAGAAATGTTAACTCATGAAATGGGACAAGGGTAAGACACCACCAGGTTTAGTTTAAAATTAGAAGTTATGTACTTACCATAATGTTCCATCTGAGTAGGTGTATTCATTTGTCTGCAACCTGTGGGTTATGGATCCGATATCGGATCCGAACCAGCATGGTTTTCCAGCTATGGATCCGAGCTCTCAGCTCCTCCCCTCACCCATAATGCCCTGCTCTCCCTACATGACCTCAGATCGAGTTTGCCCTGAATCAAAATACCCTAGAAAGGGTAACACATAATATGCATGAAACTGACAAGGCCAGGGGGATAGGAGGGCGGGATGGTTGCAGACAAATGAATACACCTACTCAGATGGAACGTTATGGTAAGTACATAACTTCTAAATCTGAAGTAGGAGATTCATTTGTCTGCAACCTGTGGGACAGAGTCCCCAGCTACCTGAATCTTGGGCGGCCGTCATGGAAGGATATTCCGGAGCACTGCGGAGCCAAAGGATGCTCTACCTCTAGATGCGATATCCAACTTGTAGTGGGAAATAAAGGTATGAGATGAAGCCCAAGTGTCTGCTGAACAAATATCATCCAGAGGAATCCTAGCTTTAAAGGCCGCTGAGGTAGAAACTGACCGGGTTGAATGGGCATGTACTCCCTCCGGTGCGGGCCTCCCAGAAGCTTGATAAGCCAACAAGATGCACTGCGAAATCCAGTGTGACAAGGAGACTTTGGAAATTGGTTTACCCAAATTGAATTTAGCAAAGGAAATAAACAACTGGTCGGATTGCCTATGACCAGCTGTCCTGTTCAGATAAAATCGAAGTTGCCTGTGAACATCTAAGGAATGTAGCTTGTATTCACCTTTGTTTTGATATTTAGGAAAGAAAACAGGGAGGTTAATGGATTGATTAATATTTGCTTCTGAAGCTACCTTAGGAAGAAAGGACGGGTTGGTCCTGAGGTATACACGGTCGGATGAAAGACCAAGTAAGGAGGCTTGATGGATAAGACTTGAAGTTCAAACTCTCTTGGCAAGTAATGGCTACTAAAAAGGCCGTCTTGAGATAAAATTTTAGATCTACCGTGGCAGGTTTGAAAGGGGAGCGGTCAAGGCCTGAAGAACCAAAGAGATCCCATGGAGGAACCGCTGCACCGCTTGCTTTGGGGGTCTAAGAAGAAAAGTGCCTCTTAGGAAGATTTTACACAATTTGGCAGACATCAGTGGACGAGTCATGACCAATATGATAGTGAGAAATTGCCGCAGTTGTACTTTGACCGTGGAACTGCTGGCACCATCATTAAAAAGAGTGGTTAGGAAGTCAAGCACCAGAGGAAGGGGAACTGTGAAGGGGTCTAGACCTTGCCCCGCCCAAATGGAGAACCGCTTCCACTTGCTGTGGTAAACTTTCCTGGTAGATGGTTTATGAGCCGCTACCAGGATGGCCTTAACGGGGACGAAATACCGAGTCCTGATTAGGAGTGGAACTGGAGCAGCCAAGCAGTTAGCTTCAGGTTGTCCAGATTCAGGGTTGATAGATTGGGCCGGGTGAGATCAGATCCGAATGGGATCTAGAATCCAAGGTGGATTCACCGAGTGAGACCTTAGGAAAGAGAGTTCGCATTTCCCTTGCATGGGATTTTGTTGGTTGGTACCTTAGGAAAGGGAACCAGATCTGTCGAGGCCAGAATGGGGCAATGAGAATCATTCTGCACCCCAACCGAGAGGCTTTCTGAAGAACTTGGAGCATCAGAGGCAAGGGGTAAAAGAAGACCGGGGCCAAGCATGCACCAGAGCGTCTCTTGGGGTATCTCCAGGAGGAGGGATTAGAGCGAAAAAACTGTCGCACTTGGTGTTTGAGAAAAGATCGCACACAAGGAGTTCCCCACCGTGCGAAGATGCGTTTTGCTACTTGAGCATTGAGAGACCACGGAGAGAATGGTGTGACTGAGCTTGTCCGCAAGGATGTTGGACCGACCGGAATATGCGAAAGCGGTTGGTGGAGATTGCCCATTCCCACACTCTCATGGCTGGTAAGACCTGATTCCCCTGTTTGTTGATGTACCAGACGACAGACATGTTGTCCGACTGAATCGCAATAGTTCCCAAGGGAAGAAAGGCCTGTAGTGCTTGCAACGCCAAGAGCACTGCTCTCATCTCTAGAACATTGATATGCAGTAAGGTCTCTGAATCGTTCCCGTCGCCTTGGACCGTCTGGCCTGCAATGCCCCCACCCGAGGCGGGAGGCGTCCGTGGTCACCGTGGCGAGAGGGGGAGAAGCACAAAAGGGGCGGCCTCCGTGGAGATCCTGTGAGTGGAGCCACCACAAGAGGGACCGCTTGCAAGCCTTGCTGATCGCAATGGGATGATGCATAGGAAGAGCAAGATAAGACCACTGAACTAGGAGTGTCCATTGAAGGACCCGCATATTGAACCTGGCGAGAGGTAGAAGAGCTATCGCTGCTGCCATGGACCCTAGAGCCCTCAGGACCAAGTCCGCCGGAACTGAGCTGGAGTGGAGGATGGCCCGCACCTGGAGCCGCAGATTCTGAACTCTGTCTGCAGTGAGGAAAGCTCTCAACTGCCTTGTGTCTAACCTGGCACCTATAAAATCTATGAATTGCGTAGGGGCTAGGTTGGATTTTTCTGCATTTATTGTGATGCCCAGGCGGGAAGCTAGATGGAGAAAGGAGTCTCGCGCCAATAATAGTAGATGCCTTGTTGCCAGTCGTCTAGGTATGGGAAGACCTATACCCCCTGAAGCCTCAGGTGGGCCGCTACCACTGCTAATACTTTGGTGAACACCCTGGGGGCTGTAGTGAGACCAAAGGGAAGGACCCTGAATTGGTAGTGACTGGCTCCCAGCGGGCGAGTTTAAGAAACCTCCTGGAGCGTCTGTCCATTAGAATGTGGTAGCACGATCCTTGAGGTCTATAGAGCACATCCAGTGATTTTCTCCCAGAAGGGGAGAATGGACTGCAAGGTAACCATTGGAACTGCCAGGTTTAAAGTGACAGGTCTAATATTGGTCTTAGGTCCCCCATCTTTTTGGCACTAAAAAGAACCTGGAGTAGAACCCTGATCCGATCTGGTCTGGGGGCCGGGCTGGATGGCTCTTTTCTTCAGCAGATGGCCAATTTCCTCCCACTGACCGGGTGGAGCGTGGGAGAGAGGACCTTAATTTTGGGATGTGATGAAAGGGAATGAGGTATCCTCTGGATATGATGAGGACCCAGCGGTCTGATGTTTTGGACTCCCATGCCGCTAGGTGCTCAACCCAGCCCGACTGCCTCCAGAGTGGAGCAGCCGGGCACCCTTCAGGGCTGCTGTGCGGGCCGTTCAGAGGACTCTGGAGCCCCTCTGCGCCTCCTGTCCTCCTCTGCCACGGAAGGACTGGTTGTCCGGTTGGGATTGCTGCAACTTCCGGAACCACATCTTCTTCTGGCCCTTTTGGTTCCTAGAGTAGGACCTCTGGGGCACAGAGAAGCGGATTCCGACGGCAGACAGCGTCTTCCCGTCCTTCTCGCTCTGGGTCAAAGTATTGCAAACAGTTTTGCCAAAAAGGGCAGAACCATCCGAAGAAGGGTTATGAATAGCGCCCTTGGATCGGCGGGGGCGCGAGAATGAAGGGGCGAAGGTGAAATCACAATGGCGGAGCCAGGCCTGTCGTCTGGTAACTAGGCCTACCCCTGCGGCTCTAGCGGCTCCCTCCGTAGCATGGGATAGTAACCGCATAGAGGTATTAGTCACGGACCTGAGAGTGGCCATACGGGTGGAGTGCAAATGTTTGTCCTCCTCCGACATGGACTCTGGGGGGGATGTAGCGTATTCCTTGATAAGATCACGCTGCATCCTGATCACATGTGCCAAGTAGTTGAGCGCCCTCACTGAGAAGGTCGCCGAACTAAACATTCGCTTGTCCATCATCCGAGACTCCTTGCTCGGAGGATGGACTGAGGGACTCTCTTTGGTGGCTGCTGCAACATGGCATCTACCGGAGGCTCCTTGCTCCAGTGGGCACGGTCTGCCGGGACTAAGGATGCGGTCTGGCCTTTTGGGGATTGGCTCCACGGTGTCGGTTCCACGCCCTGGTGGTAATTAGGTCCACCAGGGGTCGGCAGGAGGACACCCAAGAGGTAGACGGGCCCGCTTCAAATGCCTCCAAGAACATGGACTCGTCAGAGGAAGACTTAGACCAATTTCCATGATGTCTCCAAAGGAGACATCCTCGGGTGATCTTGGGGAGCCTCCCTTCCTCCAAATCCATGTCTTCTGTGAGAGACTGGGAGTCTATTTGCCTCCGGTGCATCCTCAGGGGCTGTCCGAGGAACCTCGCTCGCAGCGTGTCCTGTTCCAATGGAACAACTTGGGGCAATGGAGCGGGCTGTCCCAGTGGCCGGATGGTGGAAGCCTGACCCAGTGCAGATGGAGCGTGGGAAGGAGCCAAAGCAAGTGCCCTCAACAGGGCCCTCTCCACTACATCAAAAGCCGAGGAGCCAACCTCGACCAAAGGATCCGGACACTGATCCCCCGATCCGGGTCGGATCCAGGCTCGAGAAGGAGCTATAGGTTTGCCCAGAGGTGGGGAGGCAGGAGCACTCCCATCTGCATCTGGGCCTGGATGAACCTTCTCATCATCCGGTCCAGATCAGCGTCAGATAGACTATATGTAGATCTAGGCTACCGAGGTAGGCCTTGAGTGCCTCCTCGATAGCCTCGACGGAGATCGGGTCTCCTCCTCAGGTCCCGGTGAGAAGCAGACTGGAGACCGGAGCCGAGGAGGGGAGAGCCGCAGACAAGGGAGGAGAAGGCAGGCGTGGCTAAAACAGAGGTCTCGGCCCGCCTTGTGGTGCTTCTCTCTCCGGTCCTTTTTCTTGCTTCCCTCTCCTCCAAACCAATAGAGGGAGGTTGAGTCCCAGGTGGAGAAGGGGAGCAGGAGAGGAGGGAACCCCTGAAGGAGTGGTAGCCGTGTCCAGGGGCAGAAGTCCCGCCAGGACCAGCCTCAATGCCCTGGGGTTGAACCCTGCACAAATGGAACATCCAGAAGTGAGGTGTTCAACCCCGGCCATCAGCAGGAGAAAGCTTATGGCCACACTCGGTGCACTCAGAAGAAAGCCTTAGGGCTTCAGACATACTAAGGTTTTTTTTTTTTTTAAATAAGTGCCAACTAGCCACAAAAAACACAGGCCCAAACACAAACTACGCACCAGCGAGGGGAGGGATAAATTAAAGTTATAAAAGTTATCAAAAACTTTAAATTTTAAACTCAAGGGATAGGGAACCTAATACTTTCACACAAAACTGTCTAAAAATTTAGAATTTAACGGTATAATAAGAAGAAATAACACTTAGCTGAAGAGCTCTAAAATCCAGTCTGGTCACCAGCGCGGCAAACTAGATCTGAGGTCATGTAGGGAGAGCAGGGCATTATGGGTGAGGGGAGGAGCTGAGAGCTCGGATCCATAGCTGGAAAACCATGCCGGTTCGGATCCGATATTGGATCCATAACCCACAGGTTGCAGACAAATGAATCTCCTACTTCAGATCCTAGTTTTCAAAACAGGTCTATTGAGAACAGGAGGGTGCCACAGTGTCTTGGACAGAAACTGCTAAGAAGCAAAATTGTCCAAAATTCCCTGAAGAAGCTAGGCATTTTGTAAATACCCTTGGAGATGCAGACAGTTCAAATGGCAAAGATGTAAACTGAACAGTCTATCCAGCCAGAAAAAAAAAACACTTCAAGTGTTTGTGAAAATTAATCTGGTGGCACATATCTTTTAAGTTTAGAGTTATTCAAAAGAAAAAAAGAAATGAAAAGAATAGGGTAGGAAGAGGAGAAACATGACTGTAAGATTAACATTTGAATGTTACAATTACTAGAAAGAAATTCGGAACTGAAAGATCCAGGAGTGGTCTCCATGTTCCCTCTTTCCTGGCATAAAAGTCCTTTCTCTGATGGGAAGGAGGGGTGCTCTTATAACATCTTGAAATAAGAATTGAGGAAACAAATGTGTTTGGTTTCTCAAAGTAAGACAGATTCCTGATTGGTGCGGGATGAAGCCCACCTGCCATTTATAGCCCTTTTGAATTATTCTTAGTTCCCACAACTCTAATTTTTTACGGAAATGCAGGGAAAGAGAGAGTCATTTGTTTAGCCTCTAGCACTGAATGTGTCAATATACTAAATATCATTTTGAGACAATGGAATTATTTGAACATTTTGAAGGGAGTTATTGATAGAATTGATGTGGAACCACACTATTTTTACAGGCATTTCCAAAATTGGGCATAATCTGGAAAAACCTAAAATCAAGATTCCTAAATGTCAGAAAGGAGAAGACCCAGTGTGCAAACTGTAAGCAATGTAAATTCATACACACAGGGCCCCTTATATTGGTGGGTAAGTATTCTGAGGTTATTCAACGTAAAGGTTTTTTTAATTGCAAAACTGGAGTAATATACATCGTCTTATGTCCATTTTGTCCAGCATTTTATGTGGGCAAGAGGAGTGAAAAATCTAAGCAGCATATACATCAGCATGTTTATGCTATTAATAATGAAGATGTAACTAACACTTTGGTGAAACATAGATCGGAATGCTCTAATTTTAACACGTTTACTTTTTTCATAATGGAAAAAAGTTGTTAAACATGAAAGGGGTGGAGATTGGGGCAATTTCTTTTTATCTTACAGGCAGTTATATTGGCAAATATTGATTACAGCTGATTACAGCAAATCACGGGCAATTAATGATTCTATTTCAGTTGTTAGATCTAGACAAGCTAGGCTTAAGTAGTGAACTAGTAAAGTAATTAATGTTCTTCACGTGATCTGTGCATTTTAAAAGATGAAGTTTTTGTAAATGTTTATTCTGAAGGAATCCTGTTTACAGACAAAATTAAAGTGTCAATAGATTCCTGTGGCATTTTGTACTAAGTTTTTTGTTTTAGTATTTGTTTTGGGTTTATACTTAGTCTCAGGATTTAGAAATTTTGTGTTTTTTTCCCCAGACAGAAAAAAAAAATCTTACATAACACCACAATTATTTTTAAACTGAATACGGTGGTCTATCTGAGGTTTAAAGTTACTTTAACAAAAAAAAAAAAAAAAAACACGGTGGAAGATGAGGAAAAAGGAATTACAAGGATAACATTCAGAATGCTGTAATTAGAAAGGAATTCAAATTGAAACTTTCAGCACCGGTCTCCATGCTCCTTCTCCTCCTTTACAGGTGTAAAAGTAATTTCCCTACTAGGGAGGAAAGGCAAGGCCTTTAACACCTTGAAATGGCACTTCTGATAAAATCTGAGAAAACAAATGTGTCTGGTTTCTCAGAGGAATTTCTTTTGGAGGATGGAAGCTCACTGCCATTGTAGTCTTTATGAATTACTCTTCGTACCCTAAAATGGTTTGTTTAAAAATGTTCAGGCAAAAGGAGACTGCCTGCTATTTTGTGGGGATGGCTCTGATGGAGAGGGAAAGGAATGCTTAGGTAGTCATACAGTCTTTTTGAACTCTGAAGACCTACTCCTATTCTTCTTGGACTCCCCCTTATCATTTCTTTATATTGTTGTTTAACCTGACTTTTGCTCACCTTATTTGAAAGGTTTCTTGAAGAAAGGGGCCAAAGGATAAATGATAGTTTCTTTTGTACTTGGGGACTTATGAGAAAAACAGTTGTTGCACCCCCTGTGTTAACTTATCTTTTTCTTATAAGCATTTAGGAGCGTCCACTGAGGAATTGCTAAAAAGGAACTAATTTTCTAAAGAAGCATTCAAAAATCTGGGATGAAACATCCTCTGGGAAACTCTGGAGCCTGACCCAGGTATGCCTTTGCATTACAGATCCTGTGGCAGTGGCCAGAGACAAAGCATCCACTGCATTGTAGGAGCACTTGATTGAATTTGTTGCGACCAGTGATTCAGAAGAAATCAGGTTTAATAAGGAAGTTTGAGGGTCAGACGCAGCCAAGTTTAAAATAAGTTGCCGTGTGTATGAAAAAAAAATTAGAAAGGAGGCACTTGGCCAAAGGCGGTCTTGTCAGTTGATTGCCCTGAAGGCAAGGGTTAAAGTAGTATATATATTTTTCCCATACATATCAAATGCCCTTCTGTCCTTTTCAATGAGGAAAGGAGTGCAAGATGCCAATGGCTTACAGGTACCATCATTGTCCACTGAAATTCTAGCAGGGCCAGATAAAGGATTATTGAAAAGATACTTATGGGAATCATGTACTCTGGAAACAGTATCAGGCTCTGTAGGTGCAGGAAGCTGAAAATCTGGAGAGGCATAAACTGAACTAATGCATTCTTCAAAGTAGTAAGTACTGGAGGTACTGCTAGGGGTTTTACAGGAATCCAGATTCAGAGATCATGGTACCTTTTAAGTGTCACGAAAATCTTTCAACTCTTTCTTTTCAACAGGCAAGTCGTATGAAAGTTGTGAGGTACAATCTAGAACTTCCTTCTCTGACTCTCAAAATATCTTTTTTTTTCAGAACATGAAGGAAATGTTTTCCTCTTAGAATAACAAGGTATTAAGGCAGAAGGTTGGAGAGACTGGAAAGCCCAAGAAAGACCCAGGGCAAAACTATACCAGTCCTCTTGTAAACCCTCCAAACTGGCTCCAGTCAAAGGGGAGGGGGAATATATTTTTCAGACTCTCCTAGGTGTTTCAAGTTGAATAGTTTTGGAAGAACTGGTTGTCTGGACTGCTATAAGAGAGTCTGTTACTGCTTCTCTTACCAAAACCTGAGGTATACCATCCTCTCCTTCCATTAAAAGCAAGTGGGTTCTCCTTTATCTGCTGGCACTTCATAATGCTGGACTTCTGATCAGTAGTGGCTTCCAGTGGAGTACCAACAGAGGGATCTGGAAGATCAGCCTGATGGTTGAAATAGCTCTGAGACTACCACAATGGGAACATCAGACCCAGATTGGGATAAGGAGGTGAACTGTTACCTCCCTTCTAAACTCTAGAAATTTTCATTTCCTTTTCTTCTTCAGCTGAAGGAAGGCACCTAACAATGATGAAATGGCAGCCATACAGGCCCAAACCAAGACTTTGTCTCTGGTTCTCCATAAAGAGTCTGAGGCCATTCAGCCTACTAAGAATAGTTTGTGGAGTAAATGACAAACAAATGTCACACGACCATAAGTTATTTTCACCAAGACAGAAATTTCAAGTCCTTGTTCAGTATATACCTATATCAAAAGCATTTTCCCCTTTTTACAGATATAAAATTTACTGCAAGTACACATTTTAGTGAAAATAGAAAGAAAGTAGACCCAAAGGGGTACTTATCTGCACATAAATGCTAGATGTGAGCTGACAGCCAGCACTGAAAACACTGTTGATATGAGATCTGACTTTTCAACCACAAGTCAGTCTTGAATGTTGATGCCCATATATCCACTTTACACTAGCATGCCCTTGTACTTCAGTGGACATGTGCTTTACAAGGAAGGCACCCAAAAGGTCAGACATCCTTGGCAGAATACATTTCCATATAGCTTTATGCTACTGCAAAAGTGATCTAATGATAAACATACTAATCTATGACCCTGCAAGCCATAAATGCAGTAAATTATATTTTAGCATGTGCATTTCACTTATGTCAGACTTTCCACAAATAGTACAGAAAAGTGGATTTTCCAGCTAAACTTTGGAACATAGTCTTAACGTGTCAAATCTGATTTTTCTTATGTAACCTAAAAAAAAACACTTGGGAAATACAGCAATCTATGCCTTGCTTTATGCATGTTTTTTATCCAGTTTTGTTCTTGCAACTGCTTCCATGCCAGCAAAACAACACTGCATCAAAGTCAGCTTTTGTTCCTTTGAATTGATCAGATCAGAAGACACCTTTTCATCATCTACTGTTTTAAAGATCTGAACTAGTATGTTTAAAGTTATAAATGTAAAAGGATGAAAACTTCAGCTTGCACATCTTTGAAGAAAAAACTGACATTTTCATATTAACACTATGACATGAGTGGATCAGTAAGTTAAGATCTCTATACATTATCATAAAAAAATAACCATTGAGAAGACATGAAGTTGGGTTTTATATTATGAACAATTATACTACAGTAATTCCTGCTAGTCCCAATAGGGTTGACAAGGCAGTAGCATAACAGATGCTTTTTACAGACTAGCATTCATATCTAAACACAACAGGCCTCCACATAAAAATGCTCGTTTTGTGCAGCAAAACAATATACCAGTCCATGAGTCGACATAGGAGTTACTCCTGTTTTCTCAATATTTACTGACCTTACTTCCCACTAAATGTTTTCTTCAGAAAACACCTAGCAGTACTTTACTCAAGAGCAGCTTAACAGAAAAAAGTCTTCACTTTTCTGTGGGGCTGTAATTTACCAATTCCTTTTTAGTGGGGCTGTAATTTACTTAATTCCAAGGCCCCTCATATGTTACAATCTGTTTAGCAGACGAATCACTTATTGCTTAAAGCAGTCCCCAGAAAACTGATTTTACAAAAAGATACTTATCTTTTTATTTGTTACATAGTTACATATAATTACAGGGAAGATTGGAGATATATAAACTTTTGTTGTGCAGTGAGCCATTACTCTGAATTTAATTAATGGCTGATTTTCATGTTCAACACGTTTACATTAAAGCTTGCGATTTGGAACACACACAGTTAAATAGCTCTGACGATACTCCTGCTCTTATTCTCCATCAGCATACGCATCAATGCCACGGAGATTCCTTGCTGCAAGATCACACTGTGATAACTGCAAAAGAAGCAGAGGATGCCTATTCTGCCTTAAACAGACCTTGCTTCTACATCATGCCAAGCTGCAGCAGAGTGTTTGCATACGTCATAGGTTTCACATTCGGGTGTGGCTACAAGGAAAAGAAAAAAGTACAATGTGAGTGGTGCCCCTTTGCACATGCATTACTTGCAGTTTGAAAAGTGATATCAATGCATACAAGGAAGATTTGAAAAGTGATATCAATGCATACAAGGAAGATAACTGTATCAGGTACTCGTCATTAGCAGTAGCTACTCAACAGATATTGGTCAACTGAAATGTCAGTTATAAAGTTCCATTGACTGAATTTAAACCAGTCATCCCAAACCCCACTAAGCATGCTTTATTAACATTATGGAGCAAAGAATGCTTTGATTAAAAACAACAAGCACATTCCAGATCTATGCTTGCTGTTCTGAAGAACAAACTGCAAACTGATGTTCAAAACTAGATCACTGCTGCTGTAGTCAAAGATATTTGGGTCACAACCCCCGCAAATTGGCCAGTTTTTCCAAACGTAAGGGCACCCTCCACATGCTCTGTCAACATCTAAAGCAGAACCGCATATAAAAGAGTACCAAAATCTTCAGATCTTTCTTGCTGCTGAAGTATGCTCCTTCAGCAGGCTTTGTGGAATTGTCAGCTGGCTAGTGATCCTTGGGGGCAGGGGGGCGGAACCTTCCATAAGATTGTTTTTCTGAGGAAAGTGTGTGTGTGTTTTGTGAACTGATTGCTTTTTACCTTGGAAAAGTACAGTTGTACAAGTTGCACTTACCCATAACCCCTAGGTGGTCGATTTCTAAGTGCTGGAGTAGCCAAACCCACCTTCCACCCTTTTACATTTATATATACTTACAGTCAGGATGGAAAGTAGGGTAGTGTTTGCTTCTATTTTATATGTCTTACTGTTACTACTGGTTGGTTATTTTTCTCTTATTCACTCTGACTTCTCTGGGGGATTGGCCAATCAGCATTAAAAGTGAAGGAGTGTGGCAGAGCCACAGCTTTCTGATGTTGGTTGATTTACTTCCTAGGTGGGAAACAACCCACATAGCCTAAGGCCTACAATAGCAGTTGGAATGATCAACATACATAGATTTCTGACTTTCTTACTTGTCAGGGGATTTTTATGTTGTTAATGCTTAGGTGAACATATTGTGCAAAATCTACTTTTTGACATTGTTTTCGACATTTCTATGTAGACATAGTGCATGGGGCACACTGTCTGGGCTTTTGGGGACTACCAGTACTTTTCTTACCTCAAATCTACCGCTTTGCTGTTGGAAGGTTTACCAACTCTTTCAGGCTTTGCTACCAGTCTTCACTACTCATTTATTGGCTAAATCTCAGAAGCAGTTACCAGTCTCCTTGGATCTTCCTTCCCAGTTTGCAAAAACATGTTTTTAGGGAGTCTGTCAGGCTGTCTCTGACTGTGCCTCAGCTGCCAGTGGGTGTCTTTGCTGTGAATGGTTTTGTTTTCTTGAACTGCTAGCACCTACAGCCAATAAGGACAGAGTGAGACATGACCTCTGTGTGGCTGTCCTCTATGAGCAAGGCAGAACCGCTACACTTGTTGCTTTTGGAAGAAGGTGCCGGTGAAGGTCTACTGCACAGCCAGGAAAGGGAGCCTAAGCTTAGCGACAGTATGCCTGCTTTGGGCCAGGCCCCTTCCAGGGAGTTTCCAAGGGAAAGGAAACAAAATGAAACCTGGCTTCTAAAGTGCAGACGGAAGATGCATTATGCAGTTAATTCTCCTTTTATTTTACTTATTCCTCTTCAGGTAAAAGATTTCCCTCACTTTCCAACTCAGATTTTCAGTAAAAAGAGGTAGGATTAGAGGAACAACTTTGTACTTCATTTTTTTTCTCAAACTGAAGACGATGGTGAAAGTATTGTTTCGGACATTCTTCCAGTAGGCCTTTCTTTTTCTGGTACTTTATTAATATGAAGAGGTTCTTCAGTGGGATCAGAATGAGATTCCTAATTTCCAGAAAATGTATTACAATTGATTACAGTTGGAAATACCTCAATCTGCAGTGTCTTTTTTTTTTCCCTTTTTCTCACGGCTTGTAGTTATGCTGACAGTCAACCTATGCCCCTTGGTGCAGAAAAGTGCACTATTTGTCTTGTTTTTGTCATAAATAACAGGAAAAAAAGACTTAAGGGCAAGAAATGAGGACACGATTAACTACAATGCTGAGAATCTTCTGGAAATCCAATCTCATATCTCTCTGTGCTGCATGCTTGATGAACTGCTTAGCAGAGAGGCCTGTAAACTCAAACACACTCCAGAACCCCTGCAGAACCCCTGCATCTTGCAATCTTAATGGATCATGGTAAAAACTGCAGAATCCTGTCAAACCTGCCTGACCAGTTGACAATTGGACATGGAAAGCATATTAAAAGGAAAAGATGTAAAAGATCAACATAGAGAGACTCTAAAACAGGAATTAAGGCCAGAATGAAAAGAAATCCACACAGGCCTGCACTTCCTTCCATGCTGTTAGCAAATGTATGCTCACTGGACAGCAAGATGGGCTACTTGCGGATGGATCACACAATCTAAGATGAGTAGTTGTTTACTTGTGTTCACTGAAACTTGGCTGAACTCTGGTATAAGTGATAGTACATTATATGTGGAGGGGATGTCTATTTTGTGCTGACAGAAATCAATATCTCTCTGGTAAATCTATAACAGCTGGCGTACAAAGTGTGAAACAATAACTTTCACTGCTCAGAGAACATTGAGTCCATGCCACTAAAATGCAGATCCTTCTACTTGCCTAGGGAATTCAATGGTGTGAGCATAAAAAGAAGTTATGTACTCACTATAATGTTCCATCTGAGTTGTTGCTCTTCATTTGTCTTCAACCTGTGGGTACTCGGATCCAACTCAGCCACATTTCCAGCATCTGATCCAAGCTCCAAGCTCCTCCCCTACCCATAATGCCCATCTTCCTCCTTCCTTCAGATCGAGTTTGCTGCTAACCCTAGCATCTCAATCTGACTCAACGTCTTACTTCACAACCATAGTTTTCCAGATAAAGAACATAACAAATGAATGCTCAGGTGGTGGACCATACCTCTCCTATCCAGACCACCACGCAGTCAACTAAAAAGGCAGGGGGGAAGGATGGAAGTATGGAGGGATGGTTGAAGACAAATGAAGAGCAACAACTCAGATGGAACAGTGAGTACATAACTTTTTTATCTGAAGTTGCTGTCTTGTGAGACAGAGTCCCCAGCTACCAACTCACCTGGGAGGCCCTCATGGAAGGATATTCTGGAGCGGGTCCCCTTCAGAATTTTGAATCTTAAAACTTCGAAACCCATTACGATCGAAGACCATATGTTCGAAGTTTTAAAACTTCGAAATTTTGAATGGGGAGGCATACAGAGCAGACCAGGAGACTTCCCTTGTCCTCACTGTAGTGCGATCTTGGAGTTGGTATATTTAAGTTGTGGGGGGTGCAGGGGGGTTGCCCCCCTGCTATACACAGTTTATTTTTTGTGTTTTGCAGGTCTCCTGCACATTTTCGATCATTCAAATGTTTGATCATATGGTCTCGGCCATATGGAATTCGAAAATTTGAACATTCGATCATGTGATGTAGACCCTCCGAAGCATGGTGGAGCCAAAGGACGCCCTGCTCCTGAACAGAATATCCAACTTAGAGTGAAATGAAAGTATGTGAAGATGACCAAGTAGCCGCAGAGCAAATATCATCCAGCGAAACTCTGGACCAGATGGCAGCTGAAGTAGCCATAGATCTAGTCAAATGGGCCTTAACATATTCTGGTGGGGCAAACCTCTTGTTGAATGTGCTACGATAATAGACTGGGAAATCCAATGAACAATGGTAACTTTCACTACAGGTTTCCCTAAACAGGGCTTAGAATAAGAAACAAAGAGCTGATCAGACTTGCAGAAAAACCTAGTTCTACGCAAATAAAAATGTAAGTGCTGATAAAACATCCAACAAATGCAATTTGCATTCCCCCTTGTTTTCAAAATTGGGAAAGAAAACTGGAAGATTAATAACTTGGTTAATGTTTGATTCCAAACCCACCTTGGGATGGGAAAAGGGACTAGTACATAAAGATATACTGTCCTTATGAAGGATTATATATGGAGGTTTGACTGACCATGCCTGAAGTTCCGAAACCCTTTAGGCCGATGTAATTGCAATCAGGAAAGATGTTTTCCAAGACAAAAACTGAAAATCTACCGAAGCTGCCGGTTCGAAGGGAGAAGAAACTAGTGCTTGCAGAACCAGTGTAAGATCCCAAGGAGGCGTTGGGTCCTTAATTGGTGGCCAAAGCAAGAAGGTACCCTTCAAAAAGGCTTTCCAAAGCTTAGAAGAAGCTAGAGGCCATGCTGTCGCCTACATGAAAATTAGATATGGCTGCCAGTTGGACCTTGACCGTAGAAGAACTGGCGCCTCAGTAAAAAATACTTTCCAAAAATTCAAGAACCACCGGAACTGGAGCAGTAGAAGGATCTACCATCCTATTAAGAGGCCCTGATAACAAAATGGTTCCACTTGCTGGAATAAATCTTCCTAGTGGAAGCCTTATAAGATGCAACTAATATTTCCTTGACCAGTGAGGATAGCCCAGGAGTCCTGACTATCATGGGAACCAGAGGAGCCAAGCAGTGAGCTTTAGACTGCCCAAGTCTAGGTGAGGTATCTCTAAAGGATGAGAGATGAAGTCTGGAACTGGATCTAATGTCCAGGACTTGGTGAGGCCAGAATGGGGCAATAAGGATGACTAAGCTCCCCAGCCTGCGAGCTTTCTGAAGGAATTTCGGAATCAGAAGTAGGGAAGGGTATGCATACAGAAGACCGGAGGGCCAAACATGAATCAGAGCATCTCTGGGTACTTTCCCCCTGTGGGGGGTTCAGAGCGAAAAACTCACTGCACTTCATGTTGGTAGGAGAGGTGAAGAGATCGCAAAGTACAGTTTTGTACCTACCATAAATGTAGATGTCCGAACTGGATAGCATCTGCAGTCATAACAACTGGGTTGTCCTGTCGTCAGGCAGCCCTTCGGTCGGCCAGATTCCAAAGTCTGGGTCCGGCTTCGGCTGATGTCGCACTTCACCCATCATCTCTGTTGGTCTTCGGGTATAAAAGCATCAGCCGACGCCATTTTCTTCAGTGTTTCTTGCCCCAGATGCCAGTGGCCCTCTTGGAAGGCTAAAATTTGGATAAATGCCAATGTATGCAGACAAGGAAGGAGGCATGTACAAAAAATAAGCATGTATGTACATATATACAAACAAATACATCATAAGAGACTTCCCCCCAGCTAGCTATTAGGAGTGTAAATACCCTAGGAGTACCACAGAGGGGAAGGAGGGTGGGTAATCCTGACTGCAGATGCTATCCAGTTCGGACATCTACATTTATGGTAGGTACAAAACTGTACTATGTCCTTCATGGATGCATCTGCAGTCATAACAACTGGGTAGAATACCATAGCTAAACTAGGGGTGGAGGAAGAATAAGTAAAAATTATGGTGTAGTCAGGATCCCTTGCAGTACAGCAGTGGCAAACCCTGCTCGGGATCTGGAATATAGAGGTAAATTGTAATGCTTGGCAAATGTATGCACGGAGGTCCAAGTAGCCGCCTCAATAATGTCCTTGGTTGCCACTCCTCGTAAGAATGCTGTGGTAGTGGCTGTAGCTCTTGTTGAATGAGGTCTTATGTTCTGTGGCATTGGTTTTCCATGGTAGGAGTAACAGAATCTTATGCAATTTCCTATCCATTTGGAGACTGTTTGCTTGGAAATTGCTTTTCCTTCCCTTCCTGGTGCATAGGCCACTAACAGCTGGTCAGACTTTCTGTTTTCTTTTGTTCTGTCCAGGTAGTAGCGTAACTGTTTATGTACATCCAAAGTATGCAGTAGTCTTTCCCCCCTGTTCTGTGGGTTGGGAAAGAAGGTAGGTAGGTGGATTGCCTGGTTTAAGGACACTCTGGATACCACCTTTGGCATAAATGTAGGATTAGTTCTCATGGAGACTCTATCTTGATGGAAGATCAGGAAGGGTTGCACTGCCACTAAGGCCTGGAGTTCTGAAACCCTTCTTGCTGAAGTAATTGCCAGGAGGAAAGCAGTTTTCCATGATAGGTGTTGAAGATCCGCTGTTCCTGCTGGTTCAAATGGTGGGAGTGTCAATTTTTCTAGTACAAAATTTAAGTCCCATGCTGGCAGTGGTGGTTTCCTAGGAGGTTTTACATTCTTGATTCCTCTGAGGAATTGCCTGAGTAGAGGATGAGAGTAGACAGGCGGATCATAGCTGTATTCCGCAGAAATGGCTGCTGCATGAATCTTGATGGAGGAATAGGACAGACCTGTGTGTAGAAGCTCTGCCAAGTACTCCAGGATGTTAGCAATGTCTATGTTTGACACATCTTTTCCTCTTTCAGCACTCCAAGTGGCAAACCTTTTCCATTTTCCTGCATAGTTCCTTCTTGTTGAAGGTCTGCGGGCTTCAAGTATAATGTCTTTAACCCTTTGGGATAAATCTGGGTTGGTTGTTCTTAAGTGATGTTCCAGGCAGTCAGTTGTAAGGTTTTTAGGTTTGGATGCAGGATGTTGTATTTGTTCTGAGTTAACATCAAGGGCATCAGAGGTATTGGCCACATTCTCCCCTGAGACATGCTCCTGAGCAAGGGATACCAGTGTTGTCTTGGCCAATTTGGAGCTATCAGAATTATCCTTGGTTGTTCCTCTGATTTTCAGCAGTACCTTGTGCATCAAAGGAAGAGGTGGGAAGGCATAAGCTGTCAGGCCTTTCCAACTGAAGGAAAGGGAGTCCACCTTCCATGCAAGAGGGTGGCACGTCCTTGTGCAGAATTTCCTGAGTTGGTGGTTGAGTGGGGATGCGAACAGGTCTATTTGTGGCATTCCCCATTTTTTTGTGATGGCCTTGAATATGTCCGGGTGCAGCATCCATTCGTGAGCATTCGGTGTGGTTCTGCTTAACATATCTGCTAGTGTATTTTCTTTTCCTGGCACAAAGGTTGCCTGTAACTGGATGTTGTAGTTCAGTGCCATGTTCCAAAGGTCCAGAGTCATTCTGCATAGGGGGTAAGAATGAGTGCCCCCTTGCTTGTTGATATACCACATGACTGTGGTGTTGTCTGTCCTTATCAATAAATGGCCTTCTTTTAGGAAAGGCTTGAATTTCTGGATTGCTAGCTGTACTGCCAGCATTTCCTTTTGGTTTATGTGCAGGTGCAGCTGGTCTGGAGTCCACAATCCTTGTATGCATTTGTCCAACATGTGTGCCCCCAACCTAGGTCTGAGGCGTCCGTTGTGATGGTCTGGTTCACTTGACCTTTGTGGAAGGGCAAGCCTAGGTTTGCCTGGCATGCTTGGGCCCACCATAGGAATTCTTGTTTCAGGCATGGGATTAGTGGTATTTTGGTTTCTAGGCTGTGACTGTGTTGAGACCATAAGTTTTTTAGGTACCACTGTAGCTTTCTCATATGCAGTCTGGCATGAGGAATCAGGATTATGCATGATGCCATGAATCCCAAGGCCTGCAGTATTTTTCTTGCTGTTAGTTTGTTCTGCTTTGTTAATGCCAAGAAGTAATGAGGAAGTTGCTCTTGTTTTTCTGCAGTCAGGAATGCCATTTGTTTTACTGTATCCAATTCTGCACCCAAGAATGTTCTTGTCTGGGATGGAATCAGCCTTGACTTTTTTAGATTGACTGTGTATCCCAGGGCTTGTAACAAGTAAATGACCCTTTGTAAATCTGTTGTCAGCTTGTCTTTGTTGTCCGCTTGTAGCAGGCAATCGTCCAGGTATGGATAGATTTGGATTCCATGTAGCCTGCAATGAGCAATTACTGATGCCAGGCATTTTGTGAATACTCTGGGCGCAGTAGATAAGCCAAATGGCAATGCTGAGAATTGTTAATGCTCTGATGCTGCAAGGAATCTGAGGTATCTTCTGCAAATTGGTCGAATGGGGGCGTGCAGGGATGCCTCCTTGAGGTCTAGAGTCACCAGCCAACACTCCTTGCCCAGCATGGGAAGAAGTTGCTGTAAGGTCAGCATTTTGAATTTTGGGACGATGATGTATGTGTTTAAGACGGACAGATCGAGAATGGGTCTCCAAGTTTTTTCTTTTCTTGGGACTAGAAAGAGTCTGGAGTAAAATCCTTTGCCCTGTTGGTTTTCTGGTACTCTCTCCACAGCTCTCATGTTGGTTAGCTGAATTACCTGGTTTAGAGCTTCTGCTTTTTGAGTTGGAGGTAAATTTGGCATTCCTCTGTTTACTGGTAAGGTGTGGAAGTGGAACCTGTAGCCTTGGTCTATGGTTTTTAAAATCCACTTGTCTTTTGTGATATAGTGCCAATTTTGTGAAAATAAGGCTAGCTTTCCGCCTAAAGGTGCTGCTATTTGCTCTCTGGTAGGCGGTGTCAGAGCCAAGTCACTGTGATTGTCCTGTTGCAGTGGTAGTGTTTGTATCAGTGCCTCTCTGGCTGTTACCTTGCCACTGTCGTCCTCTGTAGGCACTGCCTCTGGATTGGTTTCTGCCTCTAGAGCGTCTATACCTGCCTCTTTGGGTCTTTGAGGAGTCTGGAAAAGACCAATTTTTGGCAGGCCAGTTTCTGCTAAAACGAGGGGGTTGAACCTGTAAGAAATCCTTAACTGTTTGTACGGATTTTGCCTTCTCTTCCATTTTCTTCATTACCTGTTGAGCAGAAGTACCAAATAAATTCTCCTTATCCATAGGAGCATCTAACAACTTTGCTTTTACATGATCCGGCAGGACTTGCTCTTTCAACCATGCATGCCTTCTTATCACTGTGCCAGTCATGGCTGATCTAAATGAAGCCTCCAGTGCATCATAGCCACATTTTAAAGAATGGTTACTAACCTGCTGTATGTTATTCACCATTTCTAAGACATATTTCTTATCTAAGGATTCTTCAGAGGAAAGTTTCTTAGACAACTGATCAAGCATAAACTCTTGGTATTGAATCATGTGAAACTGGCAGTTTAAAGCTCTAGCTGAGAGAGTGGCAGATGTGTAAACTTTTTTGCCCCATCTGTCTAATGACCTGGCTTCCCTTTCAGAAGGGAGAGGGTTTTTTGTAGAGGTAGAGGCTACTGCCTTAGGCCCCTGGGAAATAGTCTCAGGGTCTGCAAGTGGGGCCTTGTAAAGGTGGTGATGAGTGTTAGGTACCCTGTAAAATCTGTCTGGTTTGGCAGGAGCTGGGGGTAATGAATCAGGTGCAGTGCAAACATCATTAAATGCATCATCCACAACAGGCAAAACTGGAGGTATAGCTAAGGGCCTGTGTTGGTCGGCAGGTGCAGAAAGGTTCTAAAGCCTTTTTCTTGAGTCTGAGAAATCCTGTCCTTGCCATTGGAATTGTTCTCTCATGGCATGTAAGGTTTCAAAGGAGAATTCCTCTGGTGGAGAGACAGATGGAATGGAATCATCAACATCGGAGTCTTCATAAGTGGACAAAGGAGCCTCTGGCTGTTCTGTAGTGTCCGAGTCCTCCAAAGAATCATCAGAGCCTTCCTGCTGGGGTGGCTCTGTTCTAGGTCTCTTTTCTGGAGGCTGAGAGGCCCTGTCTGGGTGTGATTGGGATCCCCTAATTAAGGAAATCAAATCCTCTGCCAGGGTAAGCATTTGAGAGTTAGAAGGGTGTCTGTGAGAGGGGGCCTTAGCAGGAACTGTACTAACAGTTTTTGCTGCCTTGGCCCTGGCAAAGGCCTTGATAGACATGGCTGCAGGAGGCCTAGCAGCACCACGTGCTGGGGTAGAAACATCCAAAGGGATGGAGTCAGATAACTCACTAGAAGCCACAGTTGAAGGTAAAATTTCAGAGGCCAATTCAACTGTAGTAGCAGGAACACTCTGGATACCACCTTTGGCATAAATGTAGGATTAGTTCTCATGGAGACTCTATCTTGATGGAAGATCAGCAAGGGTTGCACTGCCACTAAGGCCTGGAGTTCTGAAACCCTTCTTGCTGAAGTAATTGCCAGGAGGAAAGCAGTTTTCCATGATAGTATTGTAATTCTGATCCTGTTGAAGATCCGCTTTCTGCTGGTTCAAATGGTGGGAGTGTCAATTTTTCTAGTACAAAATTTAAGTCCCATGCTGGCAGTGGTGGTTTCCTAGGAGGTTTTACATTCTTGATTCCTCTGAGGAATTGCCTGAGTAGAGGATGAGAGTAGACAGGCGGATCATAGCTGTATTCCGCAGAAATGGCTGCTGCATGAATCTTGATGGAGGAATAGGACAGACCTGTGTGTAGAAGCTCTGCCAAGTACTCCAGGATGTTAGCAATGTCTATGTTTGACACATCTTTTCCTCTTTCAGCACTCCAAGTGGCAAACCTTTTCCATTTTCCTGCATAGTTCCTTCTTGTTGAAGGTCTGCGGGCTTCAAGTATAATGTCTTTAACCCTTTGGGATAAATCTGGGTTGGTTGTTCTTAAGTGATGTTCCAGGCAGTCAGTTGTAAGGTTTTAGGTTTGGATGCAGGATGTTGTATTTGTTCTGAGTTAACATCAAAGGCATCAGAGTATTGGCCACATTCTCCCCTGAGACATGCTCCTGAGCAAGGGATACCAGTGTTGTCTTGGCCAATTTGGAGCTATCAGAATTATCCTTGGTTGTTCCTCTTTGATTTTCAGCAGTACCTTGTGCATCAAAGGAAGAGGTGGGAAGGCATAAGCTGTCAGGCCTTTCCAACTGAAGGAAAGAGTCCACCTTCCATGCAAGAGGGTGGCACGTCCTTGTGCAGAATTTCCTGAGTTGGTGGTTGAGTGGGGATGCAAACAGGTCTATTTGTGGCATTCCCCCTTTTCTTGTGATGGCCTTGAATATGTCGGGTGCAGCATCCATTCGTGAGCATCTGGTGGTTCTGCTTAACATATCTGCTAGTGTATTTTCTTTTCCTGGCACAAAGGTTGCCTGTAACTGGATGTTGTAGTTCAGTGCCATGTTCCAAAGGTCCAGAGTCATTCTGCATAGAGGTAAGAATGAGTGCCTCCTGTTTGTTGATATACCACATGACTGTGGTGTTGTCTGTCCTTATCAATAAATGGCCTTCTTGGAGAAAAGGCTTGAATTTCTGGATTGCTAGCTGTACTGCCAGCATTTCCTTTAGATTTATGTGCAGGTGCAGCTGGTCTGGAGTCCACAATCCTTGTATGCATTTGTCCAACATGTGTGCCCCCAACCTAGGTCTGAGGCGTCCGTTGTGATGGTCTGGTTCACTTGACCTTTGTGGAAGGGCAGTCCTAGGTTTGCCTGGCTTGGACCCACCATAGGAATTCTTGTTTCAGGCATGGGATTAGTGGTATTTTGGTTTCTAGGCTGTGACTGTGTTGAGACCATAAGTTTTTTAGGTACCACTGTAGCTTTCTCATATGCAGTCTGGCATGAGGGAGGAATCAGGATTATGCATGATGCCATGAATCCCAAGGCCTGCAGTATTTTTCTTGCTGTTAGTTTGTTCTGCTTTGTTAATGCCAAGAAGTAATGAGGAAGTTGCTCTTGTTTTCTGCAGTCAGGAATGCCATTTGTTTTACTGTATCCAATTCTGCACCCAAGAATGTTCTTGTCTGGGATGGAATCAGCCTTGACTTTTTAGATTGACTGTGTATCCCAGGGCTTGTAACAAGTAAATGACCTTTGTAAATCTGTTGTCAGCTTGTCTTTGTTGTCCGCTTGTAGCAGGCAATCGTCCAGGTATGGATAGATTTGGATTCCATGTAGCCTGCAATGAGCAATTACTGATGCCAGGCATTTTGTGAATACTCTGGGCAGTAGATAAGCCAAAGGGCAATGCTGAGAATTGATAATGCTCTGATCCTGCAAGGAATCTGAGGTATCTTCTGCAAATTGGTCGAGTCTAATGGGGGCGTGCAGGTATGCCTCCTTGAGGTCTAGAGTCACCAGCCAACACTCCTTGCCCAGCATGGGAAGAAGTTGCTGTAAGGTCAGCATTTTGAATTTTGGGACAATGATGTATGTGTTTAAAGCGGACAGATCGAGAATGGGTCTCCATTTTTCTTTTCTTGGGACTAGAAAGAGTCTGGAGTAAAATCCTTTGCCCTGTTGGTTTTCTGGTACCTTTTCCACAGCTCTCATGTTGGTTAGCTGAATTACCTGGTTTAGAGCTTCTGCTTTTGAGTTGGAGGTAAATTTGGCATTCCTCTGTTTACTGGTAAGGTGTGGAAGTGGAACCTGTAGCCTTGGTCTATAGTTTTAAAATCCACTTGTCTTTTGTGATATAGTGCCAATTTTGTGAAAATAAGGCTAGCTTTCCGCCTAAAGGTGCTGCTATTTGCTCTCTGGTAGGCGGTGTCAGAGCCAAGTCACTGTGATTGTCCTGTTGCAGTGGTAGTGTTTGTATCAGTGCCTCTCTGGCTGTTACCTTGCCACTGTCGTCCTCTGTAGGCACTGCCTCTGGATTGGTTTCTGCCTCTAGAGCGTCTATACCTGCCTCTTTGGGTCTTTGAGGAGTCTGGAAAAGACCAATTTTTGGCAGGCCAGTTTCTGCTAAACCTTGGGTTGAACCTGTAAGAAATCCTTAACTGTTTGTACGGATTTTGCCTTCTCTTCCATTTTCTTCATTACCTGTTGAGCAGAAGTACCAAATAAATTCTCCTTATCCATAGGAGCATCTAACAACTTTGCTTTTACATGATCCGGCAGGACTTGCTCTTTCAACCATGCATGCCTTCTTATCACTGTGCCAGTCATGGCTGATCTAAATGAAGCCTCCAGTGCATCATAGCCACATTTTAAAGAATGGTTACTAACCTGCTGTATGTTATTCACCATTTCTAAGACATATTTCTTATCTAAGGATTCTTCAGAGGAAAGTTTCTTAGACAACTGATCAAGCATAAACTCTTGGTATTGAATCATGTGAAACTGGCAGTTTAAAGCTCTAGCTGAGAGAGTGGCAGATGTGTAAACTTTTTTGCCCCATCTGTCTAATGACCTGGCTTCCCTTTCAGAGGGAGAGGGTTTTTGTAGAGGTAGAGGCTACTGCCTTAGGCCCCTGGGAAATAGTCTCAGGGTCTGCAAGTGGGGCCTTGTAAAGGTGGTGATGAGTGTTAGGTACCCTGTAAAATCTGTCTGGTTTGGCAGGAGCTGGGGGTAATGAATCAGGTGCAGTGCAAACATCATTAAATGCATCATCCACAACAGGCAAAACTGGAGGTTTAGCTAAGGGCCTGTGTTGCGGCAGGTGCAGAAAGGTTCTAAGCCTTTTTCTTGAGTCTGAGAAATCCTGTCCTTGCCATTGGAATTGTTCTCTCATGGCATGTAAGGTTTCCCCAAAGGAGAATTCCTCTGGTGGAGAGACAGATGGAATGGAATCATCAACATCGGAGTCTTCATAAGTGGACAAAGGAGCCTCTGGCTGTTCTGTAGTGTCCGAGTCCTCCGAAGAATCATCAGAGGACACTGGCTGGGGTGGCTCTGTTCTAGGTCTCTTTTCTGGAGGCTGAGAGGCCCTGTCTGGGTGTGATTGGGATCCCCTAATTAAGGAAATCAAATCCTCTGCCAGGGTAAGCATTTGAGAGTTAGAAGGGTGTCTGTGAGAGGGGGCCTTAGCAGGAACTGTACTAACAGTTTTTGCTGCCTTGGCCCTGGCAAAGGCCTTGATAGACATGGCTGCAGGAGGCCTAGCAGCACCACGTGCTGGGGTAGAAACATCCAAAGGGATGGTGTCAGATAACTCACTAGAAGCCGCAGTTGAAGGTAAAATTTCAGAGGCCAATTCAACTGTAGTAGCAGGAGCCTCGATAGTAGTCATGGTTTCGGCTGAGGACTGACCGGTTTTCTCGGTTTCGGCCGAAACCAAGACACTCGCAGTTTGCTTATCCGTGGTTTCGGCCGAAACCGCGGACCGCGAGTGTCGGTCTTTTTCCTTGCGTTTTTTAATTATTTGGGTAGTCGGATGATCCGAAGGCATAATGTACGCAAAGTCAGAGCCGAAAAACTGTTCAGCAAACTCCGACCGACGCCTAAGCGTTCGTCGGTTGAAGGAAGCACAGGCTGAACAGGCAGCTACGTCGTGGTCTGGGCCTAAACAAGGTAGGCAGTAAGAGTGGAAATCCTTATGAGGTATTTGTTTCCCACAAGTTAAACAATTGTTTACTTTTTCTGACATCGGCTGAGGCAAGAAAATGTCCCCAACGGGGTACTTAGCTTTTTAGAAGTCTTCGAAGTAGTATTCGGTAGTAGGAATCTCTGGAACTGACCGACTGGCACTTGCAAACAGCTTCTGCTTCGGGCGCCACGCGGCAAGAAAGACTGGAGAAAATGGCGTCGGCTGATGCTTTTATACCCGAAGACCAACAGAGAGGATGTCGGGTGAAGTGCGACATCAGCCGAAGCCGGACCCAGACTTTGGAATCTGGCCGACCGAAGGGCTGCCTGACGACAGGACAACCCAGTTGTTATGACTGCAGATGCATCCATGAAGGACATCAAGGCTGACCTCACTTTTGAAAAATCTGTTTTGCTACTGAAGGATTCAGAGACCACTCGTAAGGCATCAGGATAGAACTGCTAAGCCTGTCAGCTAGAATGTTGGACCTCCCCAGAATGTGCATTACAACCAGAAAATGGCTGGTGGAGATCGCCCACTCCCACACTCTCATGTCCTTGTGACACAGGGGGGTAAGACCTGGTTCCCCCCTGTTTGTTGATGTACCAGACCACCAACATGCTGTCCGTCTGGATGGCAATCACCCCGAAAGGAAGATGGGCATGCAGAGCTTGCAACGCTAGGAACACCTCCCTTATCTCCAGGAAGTTGATATGCAATCGAGTCTCGTGGGGGGACCACATGCCTTGGACTGTCCCTTCCCAAACAATGCCCCCCCAGCCGAGTAGGGAGGTGTCTGTGGTCACCGTGGCCAAGGGGGCTGGCAGAATAAAGGGATGACCCTGAAGATGATCCGGGGAACAAATGTAGCATAGAAGAAAATCCTTGCACACTCAAGATACATGAATCTTTTGAGACAAAGGAAGCCCTAGCAATGACCACTGAACCACCAAAGTCCACTGCAGTACCCTCATGTGCAATTGAGCCATAGGCATGAGGGTGATAGTGGCCTCCACAGACACCCATAAGACCAATTCTGGCATTGGCAAATGGTTTTAAAGGATACACACGACATGATGTCACAAGGACTGAATTCTGTCTCAGGTTAGGAAAACCTTGGTCTGATTTGTGTCCAACCGAGCTTCAATGAAATCCAGAATCTGAACTGGAATCAGTACGGATTTGTTGAGATTGATGGTTATGCCCAAATGATGGGCTATATGAAGAAGAGAATCCATTGCTTGGCAGAGCAGATGCCTGGAAGGGCAGAAAGGAGCCAATCATCCAGGTACGGGAAGACCTGGAGGCCCTGCAGAAAGCAGGTGAGCTGCTACCACTGCCATCACTTGGGTGATCACCCTGAGGGCTATGGTGAGAGCAAAGGTGAGGGCTCTGAACTGAATAACTGGCTCCCAGCCAGAAGTGGAGGAAACTCTGAGACTGCCTGTCCATCTTGATATGGTAGTACGCATCCTGGAGATCAACCGGGCACATCCAATCGTTCTCCTGCAGAAAGGGCAGGATAGATTGAAGAGTGACCATTCGGAATTTTGTCTTGGGAACTGACAGATTTAATGGGTCTTAAGTCTCCCGTTTTATTTGGACCTAAAAAGAATCTGGAATGGATGCCTAATCAGGACTGCACTAGGGGGACGGACTAGATGACTCGCTTTTCAAGCAGCTTTGGAATTTCCAGTGCTGCCTACTCTTTTTTGCATGGGTGGAACTTCCAGGAGATGTTTGGGCAGGAGTGGTGGATGAAGGAAGGGGATTAAATAGTCTCTGAATATGATCTGCAACACCAAACGATTGTCTGTGATAGACTCCCAAGGTTGTTGGGTGTAGTGAGAGGCGTTCCCCGACTGCCTCCAGAGCTGACCAGCTGGGCAACCCTTCAGGGCTGCTGAGTGGGTCTGCCCGAGAAAGGCTCTCGAGACCCCTTATTTTCTCGGCCCTCCTCTGCCTCGGGGTGGAATCTACCAAATCCTCATCTGCCTCTAGGGGGAAGGCAAGTCCTGAGCATCCTAGTAGTAGCTCTGATACTTTTGGAACCACATATTCTTTGCTCCTGCTGATTCCTTGAAAAGGTTTATTGGGGGGGTGGAGAAGTGGATCCAGATGGCAGACAAAGTCTTCCAATCCTTCTTGCTCCAGACAACAGTGTCGCATACCACCTTTCCAAAGTGGGGAGGAACAGTCATACAGGCATTAATAAAAGATGCCTTAAAGGGTCCCGAGAAGGCACAAAGCCAGAGCCAGGTATGAAACCTGATGGCAACACCTGTCCCGGCAGCTCTAGTGGCATCCTCAGTAGCATGAGACAGAAGCCGCATAGAGGTGTTCATAGGTTTGTACTAGGCTAACGATCCTGGAGCCTATACAAGCCTAGCCCAAGAAGATTCCCTGGCATCATGCTGCCAAAGTTAGTTCCCAGTGCCCCTGTCAAGCAAGGCCACTGAAGTAATCCCCAGGGTGAACTTTCTATTGCCCATCCACTTGTCAAGATTTCTCTTAAAGTGGGCCAGTGAAGTGCTCTGCTTGACGTGAATGGGAAGTTTGTACCAGAGTATGGGAAGTCACTGGGTTAGGAACCTGTTCCTCCAGCATGTTCTGTTTATTGTGGTAATGAGGTTTAGGTCCCTGGAGCTTGTGGCATGGAGGGATTGGGATTTCTTTAGGTGTAGCATATCTATCAGCTCTGGGTCAGACATGGCTTTGTAGGTCAAGCACAGATCGCCTCTAAGTAGGTGATGAGACAAGAGTATAGCTGGAGTTTTTTTTGAGTCTGTCCGTATACAGCATATGTCTAAGGCCTAAGATCCTCTTAGTGAGGTATTTTTGTGGCCTTTCCAGTTGTTGTACATGTCTAGTGAGATGCATACCAAAAGGGGCATTGTATTCTATAACAGTTCTAATGAGGGATGAGTAGAGAGGGATTATGACCTCTTTCTTCCGGGATGAGAAACCTTTTGTAATGAGATGGGCCACACACAAGGACTTTCTGACTACAGTGGCAATGTGGTTACCAAAGGAGAGTTTGCTGTCAACCTGTGTCCCCAGGTATCTTATCACACCTTCGGTGCTTAGTGGACTACTGCCTATATGGCAGTTCATGGGCACCGAATTTTTCCCAAAGGAAATGACAATGCACTTTTTGGCATTGAGCATAAGGCCACGGTTCTGGCACCAATCATTGGTGTCAGTGAGGCCTTTTGTAGAATGTCTACATCAGTTGGAGAATCAATAATGGCTCCCAGTTTGCAATCATCTGTGAACTTGGTAAGCCAGAGTCCCTTTATGTTGGCTTGAACTTCAGAGAAGTAGATGCCAAACAGGAGAGGACCTAGGACCGATCCCTGTGGGACACCACTTGTAACTGGTCGGTAGTCAGATTTGGAGTCCACTATGTTCACAGTATGGGTTCTATCAGTGAGTCAGAAGGCAACCCCTGTTATGACAGACTCACTAAACTAGGCATAAACTCCCATCTATCATTCCTGAGTGAGGGATGGTGTCGAAGGCCTTGGCAAGATCTAGGTAGCTGTGTGAAATACCTTGCTCTCATTCACAGCTCTGGTGACCGACTTGAAGAGGTCCATCAGGTTGAGGAGGCATGATCTACCTTTCACAAACCCAAACTGTGTGGGGTCCAGAGTTTGGAGATTCCCTATGTCCTTATTTATAAGGTTCATGATGATGCGCTCCACAGCCTTACATATCAGGCTAATGGGGCGGTAGTTCCCAGGGTCTACTCAGGTGTGGTGCCAGTTCACTTTGTAATGCATGTAGAACACAGCCAGGGATATTATCAGGTCCCATGGAAGCTGTATTCTTGGCTTTGGACAGTGAGGTTTTTACCTGTGTAGCTGTGATAATAGGGACTTGGCATTCCTCAGGTATTGTGATAGGCTATTTAGGGGGTGAAAGGGAGGTAAAGTTCGCACTGAACCAGTCGGCCAATATGCTGGCAACATCAGTTGGTTCTGTATATGTATTGCCATTGTGCTGTAACTCAGAACAGATCTGAGTATTGCCATGTAGATTCTTGACATAACTATAGAATGCCTTGTGGTTGTCTTTAGAATTTGCAGCAATTTTTTGTTTTCGTAGCTAGCTTTAGAGGATTTGATGACGGATCTCAGTTTTTTGCTGAGGCTAACAAGGGAGTTTTTCCAGTCTTGGGACTTCACCCTTTTCTGCAAGAGTATTTTCCTTCTGTTGTAGAGTTTGTTTATGGTGGGGGACCATCAGGATTGGCTTCCTTTTTTTTGGAGAACAGCGTCTTGGTTCGGTTTGGTATGGCCCGTTCCATGCACTTGCGTACGTGCTCATACAGTGCATTGGTGTATGATTCAGCAGTCATGCACCTATTTTCCATTTGCATGGGTGTCGTGAAGTTAGCCACCTCTCTTTTTAGAAGCCCAAAATTGGCTTTGAAGAAGTTTTTTTACGGTGGCTTCCTTTAGAGGGGGTGAGGGTGGGATGTGAATATCCATGGTGATTAGCTTGTGGTCAGATATGACCAGGGACGATTTGATTACTGGTGTAGAGCAATGGCCGCCCATGTTAGTAATGACCAGGTCAAGGATGTTTCTACCCCTGGTGGAGGTAAGAATGAGTTGGTCCAGGACGATGGAATTAATGAATTCCAGAAAATGTTGAGCAAGTTTGTTGGTACATGAGTAATTTTCCCAGTTAATGGAGGGGTAGCTAAAGTCTCCCATTACAAGGGTAATGGGTTGTACCCTAATATTTTACAGTGTGTGTAGGAAAGTGGAGTGGGAGTCTTGGGACATGGGTGGGGTATCTATAGCAGGCTACAACCTGGATTGCAGTTTTACCCAGTATTAGTTGTACCTGAAGTATCTCTGATGCGTTATGATGGGCTACTAGTCTGGAGGTGTGCATATCCATTATGAATATGGAGACACCACCGCCATTAGCGCTTTGGTCCAGGTTTAGGGGCTGAAAGATTTGGTATGAATTATAGCCTGGTAGTGCTGGGGTGCTCTCCGGAGCCTTGAACCAGGTCTTGGTCACTGCACAGATGTCGTTCTTCATTTTAAGGAGTGCTTCGAGCGAGTGCATTTTGAGATTTAGACTTCTAGCGTTGAGTAGAATAACCCTCAGATTTTGTTTACTTGTAGCTGTTATGGTGGTAATTTTGTCTTCAGGAAATTGCCTAAGAAAGGCACTATAGGAGTGGCAAGAGCCTTGGCCAGTATCCAGAATACCGGGGCTGGCAGGTGCAGGCCATCTCTGGCAAAGCATCGAGGTTTGTCGATCAAGTCATCCCAGGCAGACAGACAGATACTGGATCCACTTAGAATGACACTAGAAACTTACCCAACTGTTGAAGTCAATCATTTTCTGCTTGTACTGTGGTATCATTCTGGGTGACGGAAGGATGCTTCTCAGAGCTAGGGTCATACCTGCCTGGGCTACAAGATCTGACAGCTCCTCTAGGTCTCGTTTTATGTAGTCCAGGGAGGTACGCCTTAGGTCATCACACCAACACGGACAATGACAAAGTCATATTTGTACCTGTTGTGGAGTGACCTAAGTGCATGCATTATGTGGTGGACCCTGGCAGCAGACAGGCAGCTGATCGTAACTTTCTCCTTATTCAACCTAGTGAGTGGGACATCAGTGTGCCTTACTATTGAGTCACCTATGACTAGTGTATTGGGTACGTTATTTTGCCTTATGGGCTTTGGTTGAGTGGCACACAGTTTATGTGAGCTATGTCTCTCATGGTTTGTGCTGAGATGTGGTGGTTATTTGCATTTCTGCCTCAGAGGTCTCTGTTTGGGCAGATTTTTATTGATAGCCTCCACAAAAGTAGGTGTGTGTTTTGTGTTACTAAGCGAGGGTTGTGGTGGTGTATGTTCTGGAGGGCTGTGTGTTGAATGTGGTGTGGTGCAGGTGTTAACCTTCTTTCTTGACTGGCTAATCCAGTCTTGGCTGGAGTGCGCTTGGTTTCCAATTTGGCTATATATGTGCATCTCTCACACAAGTTATAGTGTTGGGAGGTAAGAGGAGAGGGCTGTCTGTGTACATGAGCAATTGCTACACTGCCTCAGGATGACCAGGTTGACAGGGGAAAGCACAGGGAACTGACCTTCAGACATGCCTGGATATGAGCTCAATATATTAAGTACTGAAGCCTTTTACAGGAAAAATGTCAAAGTGTCCGAGTCTGTACAGAGCACTGCCAAACACCTGAACGGAAACTAATACGTAGACACTGAAAATTTAAGGATGAAGTATTTAGGCATATATTCTGAAGTCAGGAAGAAATCAAGCAGTACTTACTGAAAATAAAGAAATAGCTTGTCAAGAATGATGGAAAGAGGGGAGTCACATGAATGGCTACTGCCTGGCTACTACTAATGCTGATCTCACCACAGCTTCACTCTGTTGGGATACAATACTCCTTTGCTTCTTCTCTCACCAGAAGCAAAATGTTAGCACCAATCCCAAGAAGAGAAGCAGGCCATGACCTGTTTGGTGATTCACAGTCTTGTCCCAGTTGATGCAAGGGTCTGTAGGCTTGTAGCCTTTTTCTGGTAGATGCCTCGAACAACAACCAGACCAATCAAGTACATTAAGCACAGACACTTCTCTCCAACCAGAAAGAGTCAGGAATCAATGCACTCTGCTCCTGTTCTCACCAGGATCAGAATATACGCACAGATTCCAAGCGGTCACCTATAAAGCAGTTAAGCCTTCTGGTGATCAGCAGTCTCCAAGAAATAATGCAACTGCACTCCTTTTCTCACCAGGAGAGGAAAGAAGCACTAATCCCAAGATGACTACTGAGAGGCAGAAAGTACAGTTGTGTACACTTACCATAAATGTAGATGTTAGAGTGTATTCACTGTTGCAGTCCTTACAAAATGGGTTATCCGGCTCCCAGTAGCCCACAGTCGGCCAGAATACCAAAGTCCTTGGTATATGATGTCAGCTGCCTTCAGTTTAAGCCTGACGTCAGGGACAAAGGAAGGCAGCTGATGACAATTCCTCAGTTTTTCTTGCCTTAACTGACAGGAGCCCCCCAAAAAAGGTTAGACCAGGAAAAGAAAGATCCCGTCTGTGCCCCAGGAAAAAATGGGATGGGGGGGACGACGACGACCAGGACTGCAACAGTGAATACACTCGAACATCTCCATTTATAGTAAGTGCACACAACTGTACTATGTTCATCGTGTTGCAGTCCATACAAATGGGTTGATTCCCAAAGTCCAGGAAAAAAAAAGTGAGGAGGAACACCCACTGATTAAGGGGTGGTAAGGATGCCCTGCAACACTGCAGTGGCAAAACCAGCCCTGGACTTAGAAAATACGGGTAAATTGTAATGTTTAGTGAAAGTGTGGACAGAAGTCCAGGTAGCTGCTTCCAGGATGTCCTTAGTAGATACACCTCTTAAAAAAGCTGCTGAGGTACAGGTTTGCTTCTAGTAGAATGGGTCCTAATACCCTGTGGAGGAACCTTGCCATGCTGTAAGTAACAAAAGTGAATACAATGAGCAATCCACTTAGAAATAGTCTGGTTAGAAATAGCTTTGCCCTGAGCTCCAGGAGCAAAACTGACCAACAACTGATCTGACTTTTGAAAAGGTTTAGTCCTGTCCAGGTAAAATCCAAGTTGTCTATGCACATCCAGGAATGCAGTAACCTTTCTCTTCTATTCTAACGATTAGGAAAGAAGGTAAGCAGGCTAGACTGATTAAGAGTCAGACTAGTAACCACCTTAGGCATAAAAGAGGGATTAGTTCGAAGAGAAACCCGATCCACATGGAAGGTGATAAAAGGCTCTACCGCCACTAAGGCCTGCAACTCAGACACGCTTCTAACTGAAGCAATGGCCAAGAGAAAGGCAGTTTTCCAGGAGAGAAACGTCAAATCTGTTGAGGCAGCAGGTTCAAAGGGAGGCACAGTAAGTTTCTCAAGTACAAAATTCAGATCCCAAGCAGGAGTGGGTGTCCTTCTGGGAGGCTTTAAATTGCTAGCTCCCCTGAGGAACTGTTTCATCAAGGGATGAGAAAAAATGGGTTGCTCAAAGGAACAATGAGCAGAAAAAGCTGAAGCATGAATCTTGACAGAAGAAAAGGAAAGTCCACCACTAAGCAAGCCTGTCAGATAGTCAGGAATAAGAGGAAGAGTAGGCTGAGAAGGGTCTTCTCCTCTAGTCTGCATCCAAATAGAGAATATTTTCCACTTGTCTGCATAAGACTTCCTAGTACTAGGCCTCCTGGCCTCACGAAGGACCTCAACTACCTGTTGGGAAAGGTTTAAATTATGAGCCAGGCTGCCACACGCAGAGTCTGAAGGTGAGGATGCAGAATTTTTCCCCCCTCCTGAACCAAGAGATCTGGTATCAGGGGAAGATGCCAAGGCTGAGACTGGGAGAGACTTTGAAGACATGGATACCAATGCTGCCTGGCCCAGTCTGGAGCTATGATGATGGCCCTTGATTTTTCATCCCTTATCTTTAACAGCACTCTGGGAAGATGAGGCAGAGGACGGAATGCATAGATCAATAGCTGTGTCCAGGGGAAGGACAGAGCATCCACTTTCGAAGCTTTGTCGTGATGAGCCCTGGTGCAAAAGGTTGGAAGAAGGTGGTTGGTCGGAGATGAAAAGAGATCCACCTGGGGAGTGCCCCAACACTGAATGATGCAATAGAAGATAGTCTTGTTTAGTTGCCACTCATGAGGATCCAGGACCTGCCTGCTCAACCGGTCTGCCAAGGTGTTGAGCCTTCCTGGAAGAAACTGAGCTATCAGATGAATGCCCATGAAAGCTGCCATGGACCACAGTATCATGCTTTGTCTGCACAAAGGGTAAGAGTGCGTCCCTCCCTGCTTGTTGAGGTACCACATGATTGTAGTGTTGTCTGTCCTGACTAGACGAGTACCAGGAGAGAGAATATGCTTGAAAGCCATCAAGGCCTGCTGGACTGCCATCAATTCCTTCAGATTTATGTGCAAATGAACTTGTTGATAGCTCCAAGTGCCCTGAATGCATCTGCCCTCTAGATGTGCTCCCCAAGCGTAGTCTGAGGCATCTGTGGTGATGGCGGACAGAAAGGTAGGCCTTTGTTCTGTGCACAGGCCATCTCCCACCAAAGGAACTCAGTCTGCAGGCAGGGAATCAGAGGAAGAATAAAGTCTAAATCCTGTGTGTGTTGACACCAAAGGTTTTTGAGGTACCATTGTATTTTCCTCATATGCAGTCTGGCATATGGAATCATCAGAATACATGAAGCCATGAATCCCAGGACTTGCAGGAAATTGCCTTGCAGAGAGCTGGGTCATGCTTGCCAAATTCTTGAAGTAATTCTAAAGATCTATTTGTTTCTCTTGAGGGAGGGATACCATCTGGGCAGCTGTGTTCAGACTCGCTCCCAGGAATACAATCTTCCTGGTGGGTACCAATTTTGACTTCTTTACATTGATGGTGTAGCCAACAGAGGTGAGAAGGTTCTTTACAAAGTCCAAATCCTTTAGAAGTTGCTCTGGAGTGTTTGCCCGAATAAGACAATCGTCCAAGTAAGGGTAAATTTGAATGTTTCTTTGCCTGCAGCCTTGAGCCAGGCATTTTGCAAAAACTCTGGGAGCAGTAGTCAAGCCAAAGGGCAGTGCAGAGAATTGGAAGAGCCTGTTCCCCTCCCTGAAGCGAAGGAACTGCCTGCAGCTTTCCCTTACTGGGATGTGCACATAAGCTTCTTTTAGATCCAAAGTTACCAGACAGGAATCCTTGGCCAGCATTGGCAACAACTGTTTAAGAGTGAGCATTTTGAACTTGGGAATCACCAGAAAAGAGTTTAGAATGGACAAATACAGACTAGGGTGCCAGGTGCCCCCTTTTTTGGGAACCAGGAAAAGTCTTGAGTAAAAAAGTACAGTTGTGTACACTTACCACAAATGTAGATGTTCAAGTGTATTCACTGTTGCAGTCATTACATTTGGGTAATCTGCTGGCAGGCTGCCCTCAGACGGCCTGATTAACAAAGTATTGGGTCCTGCGTTGGTTGCTGTCTCTTCTTCCATGATGTCAGGCGTATAAATCATGCAGCCGATGCCATTACATCAGTTTTTCTTGCCCCAGATGTCAGGTGCCCCCCAAATGGGAGCCAAATATTTAAATAATTAAACACACAAAAATATACATCTCCAAACTAAAGCAAATACACCAAAAAGGCTTTTAAGCATAGTAAAGGAAAGTAAGTATAGAAAGAGAAAAAACAGGGGGTTGGAGGGAGGGTAACCAGGACTGCAACAGTGAATACACTCGAACATCTACATTTATAGCAAGTGTACACAACTGTACTATGTTCTTCGCGTTTCACTGTTGCAGTCATTACATTTGGGTAGATTTGCAACGCTATGGTTGGGAGGATGGAATTATACAGCATTAGGACCAGCTATAAGGCCCTGCAGGACAGCAGTGGCAAAGCCAGCTCTGGATGTAGAGAAGAGAGGTAAATGGTAATATTTGGTGAACCTATGAAATGAGTTCCAGGAAGCAGCTTCTAGAATGTCCCTAGTAGGAACACCTCTGAGAATGACTGTAGAAGTAGATGCAGCCCTGGTGGAATGAGATCTGATCCCCTGGGGGATAGTTTTACCATGGTGCATATAGCAGAAACGAATACAATGGCTTATCCATTTGGAAACAGTCTGCTTTGAAATAGCCTTTCCCTCTGCCCCTGCAGCAAATGCCACCAGTAGTTGATCAGATTTTCTTACAGATTTAGTCCTGTTTAAGCAAAATCTAAGCTGTCTGTGTACATCCATTGAATGCAGAATCTGCTCTCCCTTGTTCTGTGGGATAGGGAAAGAAAGTTGGCAAATGAATGGTTTGATTAAGAGCCACACTGGATACCAACTTAGGCACAAAGGATGGATTGGTCCTGAGAGACACCCTGTCCGCATGAAAACTAATGAAAGGCTCCACTGCCATAAGGGCCTGTAATTCGGAAATCCTTCTAGCTGAAGTGACTGCTAAAAGGAAAGCTGTTTTCCAAGAGAGAAATTTTAAGTCTGCAGTAGCAGCTACCTCGAAAAGAGGAAGAGTAAGTTTTTCCAACACAAAGTTGAGGTCCCAGGCAGGGGTTGGAGCTTTCCTGGGTGGTCTTAAGTTTTTGGCCCCTCTGAGATACTGCTTTAGCAGAGGATGAGAGAAGAGGGGAGGCTCCGTGTTGTAATGAGCTGAAATGGTTGAGGTATGGATTTTTATGGAAGAAAAGGACAGGCCGTTGTGAATCATCTCAGTTAAGTACTGTAAAATCTGAGGAATATTGGGCACTGCTGTGCTTAACCCTTGTGACTGATTCCAGGCACAAAATTTTATCCATTTGTCAGCATAAGATTTTCTAGTACTAGGCCTCCTTTGCCTCCAAAATGACATCCATCACAGGTTTGTTGAGGGATGCTAAGGGTGAGTTTAGGTGATTAGCCACGCTGCAAGGTTCAAAGTTTGGAGCGGAGTGTGCAGAATTTGGTTGTTCTGCTGAGACAGTAAGTAAGGTGTTTGGGGCAGATGCCACAGTGGAAGGTGTGACACAATGTGCAGGAGTGGATACCAGTGTTGGCAAGGCCAGTCTGGGGCAATCAAAATCATTTTTGGTTTGTCCTGTTTGACTTTTAGTAGAACTTTGGAGAGCAAAGGCAGAGGGGGAAAGGCATAGACAGATAGGCTTTTCCAGCTGAATGATAGAGCAGCCACTTTCCAGGCTTTGTTGTGATGAATTCTTGTGCAGAATTTGTCCAACTGATAGTTCTGGGGTGAGGCAAAAAGATCTATGTCTGGGCTCCCCCATTTGTGTGTCAACATGTTGTAAGTCCCTGGTTCCAGTTTCCATTCATGTGGGTCCATGAGCTTTCTGCCTAGTTCGACTGCCAGAGTATTCAGCTTTCCTGGCAGGAATTGAGCTTGTAGTTGTACTTGATAGGTCAAGGCCGTGTTCCACAATGCCATGGCTAGTCTGCAAAGGGGGTAAGAGTGTGTACCCCCCCCTTGCTTGTTTATGTACCACATATCTTCATCATTAATTGTCCTGGTTGAAGGTAGTCTTTGAAGGCTGTCAGAGCATTCTGTACAGCTAGCATCTCTTTTTGATTGATAATGAGGTGCATTTGATTTTTACTCCATTTGCCCTGAATGCACTTCCCTGCCAGATGAGCACCCCAAGCATAGTCTGATGCATCTGTAGTTAGAGTTTGGGCGGCAGAGGGAGGAGTGAATGGCAGTCCCTTGTTTTGGTGGCAGGCCTCTGCCCACCATAGGAACTCTAGTTGCAGGCAAGGTACGATAGGAATCATTGTTTCCAGGCTGTGACTGTGTTGACTCTTTTTAAGTACCATTGAAAATTCCTCGTATGCAGTCTTGCATATGGAATTAGAAGAATGCAGGAAGCCATGAACCCCAAGGCTTGCAGAATTTGTCTTGCAGATAGCAGGGTTTTTGTGGATACCTGTTTGAAGTAAGTTATCAAATGAAGTCGCTTTTCTGGCGTAAGGTAAGCCATCTGAGCAGTTGTATTCAAGCTTGCACCCAGGAATGTAATTTTTTGAGAGGGTACCAGTTGTGATTTCTTTTCATTTATAGTGTACCCTAGACAAGTTAGAACCCTTTTTACAAATGCCAGAAGCTTTAGAAGAATAGCCCTGTTTTCTGCCTGAATTAGACAATCGTCCAGGTATGGATATATTTGAATATTTCTTTGCCTGCAAAATGCAATTACTGGAGCCAGGCATTTTGTGAAGATCCTGGGTGCAGTAGATAAGCCAAAGGGCAGTGCAGAGAACTGGTAATGCAAGTAGCCTGCTTTGAAGCGGAGGTATCTTCTGCAGGATTCCCTGACTGGGACATGCAGGTAAGCCTCTTAAGTCTAGAGTTGCCAACCAGGCATCTTTGCCTATCCTAGGAAGTAACTGTTGAAGAGTCAGCATCTTGAATTTTGGAATGTCCAGAAATGTGTTTAGAGTAGATAAGTCCAGAATTGGACGCCATGATTTGTCTTTTCTGGGTACCAGGAAAAGTCTTGAATAGAAACCTTGTCCCTTTTCCTCTTCTTGAACCGTTTGAATAGCCCCCATGTTCATGAGGGACAATACTTGTTTCTGGGCAATGTGTGGAAATGAAATCTGTATCCCTGGGATACTATACTTAAAACCCAATTTGTCCTGGGTTATAAGTTGCCAGTTTTTTGCATGAAGTGCCAGTTTTCCCCCCAAAGGGGCAGCCAAAAGGTAGGTGCTTGGTAAGTGTAAAGGGAAGTCATTGAGACTGCTTACCATAGGGAGGTGCCTTGCTGTTTCCAGATTTGGAGGAGGAGGAGGCACCCCATTGCTTTGTCCTAAAAGTCCCTTGTGACTGAAACCTGGAGCTTTTGGAATGTCTGGATTTGACTTGAGTGGCTCTCGAAGGAACTGGAAAGGACCAGTTCTTAGTAGGTCAGTGCCTACTAAATCTTGGAGGATGCACTTGTAAAAAATCTTTCACAGTTTGCATAGATTTAGCTTTATCTTCCATCTTTTTTAAAACTTCTTCAGCCTTATTACCAAAGAGATGGTCCTGTTGTAAAGGAGCATCCAACAATTTTGCTTTAACATGATCAGGCAAAGTTTGCTCTTTGAGCCAAGCATGCCTTCTTAACACAGACCCAGTTACAGCAGCCCTGCAGGAGGCCTCCAAAGAATTAAAACCACATTGCAAAGTATGTTTTCCAACTTGTTCAGCTGAATGCAATAAATCCTGTAAATCTTTATTTTCCACACAGTCAGAAATTAACATAATTTTCTGTTTAAGCAGTCCCATGATATACTGTTGATATTTAAGCATATGAAATTGACAGTTTAAAGCCCTGATTGCCATGGTTGCAGAAGTGTAAACCTTCTTACCCCATATATCCAGTGCCCTGGAATCTCTATCAGAAGGGGTAGGATTTTTAACAGTAGAGGCCTTAATGCCCTTGGGACCCTGAGAAATGGTTTCAGGATCTGCAACAGGATTTTTGAAAAGGAATTTGTGGGAGTCAGGAACCCTGTCGTATCTGTCTGTCTTACAAGGAGCCGGAGGCAGAAAATCAGGAGCCACACTAGATTCTGAAAAAAAACATCATCAACAATATCTAAAATAGGAGGTATAGCCAAATTCCTATGCTGAGGAAGAAGAAGAAAATCCCTAAGTCTCTTTAGATTTAGAGAAATCCTGACTTTCCCAGTGGAAATGTTCTCTTAGAGCATGTAAAGTTTCCCCAAAAGAAAAATCCTCAGGTGGAGAAGCAGAAGGAATTGAATCTTCTGCATCAGAGTCCTCATAAGTTTGTATAGACAAATCCTGTTCATTAGAAGAGTCAGAAGAAATAGAATCTTGCTCAGAAGATTCATAATCAATGTCTTGCCTAGGCCTTTTAGAAGGGGGGGGGGGTTGGCTACCCCTGATCAGAGTAATTAAATCTTCAGCCATTTTGATCATCTGTTTTTTAGGCATAGGGGCCTGCACATGTGGCCCAGGCATCGGCTTTTTAGACATAGATTTTGATTTTGTCCTTAGTTTAGAAGATGGCGCTGGTCTAATATACAAATCTTTAGGCCTGAAAACACCCTCAGAATCCGGTGCCTGCACAGCGGCTCCGGACCCATCTAAGGTAGAGACATCCACAGGTTCCATAACTGAAGCATCTCGCGGCATACCAGACTTCGAATGGGTCTCAGTAGAGGCCTGCAAATCAGAAGTAGCGGGTATCAGGGTCTGCGAAAGCGCCTCACTGAGTACCGGCGACTGGCTTAGGAGAAGTGTAGTCAGTTTTGGACCTCGACAGCCTGTCTTTTTCTTTGCGTATTTTTAGGTATTCCGGTAGTCGGACTGCTAACAGACGACATTTCTGGATAGTTAAACCTTGAGCCAAAATATTTAGAAGCAAAAATATACCGACGTTTAATAGTGCGTTGATTAAATTTAGCACAAAACCGACAGCAAGGCACGTTGTGTTCAGGGCCTAGGCAAGGAATACAGTACAAATGAAAACCCTTATGAGGTATTTGCTTCCCACAAGTAATGCAATTATTAACTTTTACTGACATCGGTAAGGGAGCAAGAAAGAGTTTCCCCAACGGGGTACTTAGCTTTTTAGTTGAAGACTTCAGTTCTGAAACTTGAAAACAAATATTTCAGGAGTCGGCCGACTGGCACTTGCGAACTGCTTCTGCTTCGGGCACCGCGCGGCAAGAAAAACTGATGTAATGGCATTGGCTGCATGTTTTATACCCCTGACGACCAGACATCATGGAAGAAAAGACAGCAACCGACGCAGGACCCAAGACTTTGTTAATCAGGCTGACTGAGGGCAACCTGCCAGCAGATTACCCAAATGTAATGGCTGCAACAGTAAAACATGAAGAACATCCCTGGCCTATCTGTAGTGCAGGAACTGGCTCTATTTCTCCCAGGTTTAGCAAGGAAGAAATTAGTTTTTCTGCTTCTGCCCTTTGAAGTGGAGGAATATCTGGGTATCCTTGGAGGACCGGGAAGGTGTGAAAGGAGAATTTGTAGCCTTGGGATACTATTTTGAGCACCCATTTGTCCTCCTTGATAGTGTTAGACATCTGTAAAAATGGCTAACTTTCCCCCCAAAGGAAACCCTGGGCCCGCAGAGGCAAGCAGGGGAAGGCCGAAGTCACTGAGAATGCTTGCTTTGGGAAGTCTGCTTACAACTCCCCGATTTTGAAGATAAAGCCTGCCAGTGCTTAGCCTTTTGAGGGATGGAAGTCTGTCCTCTGGAAGACCTGTAACCCCTAGACCTAGTGCGATCCTGTTTACTAGGGTCAGGAAAAGTCCAATTCTTAGAAGGGTAATGCCTACTAAAACGAGGAGGCTGAACTTGCAGAAAATCCTTAACAGTTTGCATAGATTTAGCCTTATCCTCCAACTTTTTCAACACCTCTTCTGCTTTGCTACCAAAAAGATTGTCCTTGTGCAAGGGCACATCCAGTAATTTAGATATGACAAGTTCAGAAAGGGGCTGTTCCTGAGCCAAGCATGTCTTCTAACAACAGAGCCAGTGGCTGCTGCCCTGCAAGAAGCCTCCAAAGTGTCAAAACCACAATGCAGAGAATGTTTAGTAACAAGAGTGGGAGAATTCAATAAATCTTGCATGTCCTTACTCTCCAACAGGGAAGGAACATCAGCAATTTTAGCCTTAATGGCCTCCAATGTATGCTGCTGATACTTAAGCATATGAAAGAGACAATTAACAGACCAAATAGCCAGGGTGGAAGAAGTATAAACCTTTTTACCCCATCTATCCAAGGCCCTAGATTCCCTGTCAGAAAGAACAGGATTTTTAGCAACCATGGCTTTAACACCCTTAGGGCCCTGAGAAATAATCTCTGGATCAGCAGTAGGACTCCTGAAAAGGAACTGATGAGAATAACGAATTCTATAATACCTGGCAAGCTTTCTGGGAGCAGGAGGAAAAGAATTAGGAGTCAAAGAATTCTCCATGAAAACATCAACAACAACTTCCAAAACCTGAGGAATAGCCAAAGGCTTATGCTGAGGCAAATCCAAGAACTCCCTAATCCGCTTCTTAGACTGAGGGTAGTCCTGACTTTCCCATTTGAAATGCTCCCTAAGAGTATTCAGAGTATCCCCAAAAGAAAAATCTTCTGAAGGGGAGGCAGAAGGGATGGAGTCTTCTGCATCAGAATCCTCAAAACAAGAAAAAAACCTGAGAGTTTCCTTCTTCATCAGCAGAGGTGCTGGAAACCTCTGAGGCAGACAAAATTTCTGGGGACAATTCCCTAGCCCTCTTAGAAGGAGGTGGCTGAGAGCCCTTGTTAAGAGTCAAGAGATCACTAGCCATCTTAACCATCTGAGCCTGAGGCATTTGAGGGGAAGCCGGTGCCTGCTTTTGAGCTTTTGGCTGGAATGCCTGCTAGAAAGCCGGAGGGACTCGGGAGGCCTAGCCACCGCAGAAGTGTGAACCGAGGTTGTCGGACTGGATCTGGTCTTCGGTTGGAGAAAAGAGGCCTCAGAAGCTGGCACCTGCTTAGTGGCTCCGGATCCAGAGGCGGCGACTGGCGGAGGGTTCAAAGACGAAGTAGAAGCCTGCAGAATGGAGGACTCAGAAAAGGTCTCTGCAGATGCCTGCTGCTGAACATCTGTGGACTGCAGGGGCAATGAAAGCGCCTCACTAGCTACTGCTGGACCGTCAACCAACTTAACAGGGACATTGTCGGTTAATTTGACCTTAAGCCTGTTGAGGTCCTTATCATTGTGCTTCTTAGGAACATCCGAAGTTGGGAGACTAGAAGACATCATACCAACAATCTTGGGACAAACTCCAAAATACTTGAACAAGATCCTAGCTCTCCGGCGAATGGTACGCGGGTTGAAAGAAGCACAGAGAACACAATTAGGGACATCGCGCTCAAGGCCCAAACAAGTGATACAATAGGAGTGAAAATCACGGTTCGGAATCTGTTTTCCACAGGCAAGACAGTTATTAACTTTCTCTGACATTTGTTAAAGCAAGAAAAGAGGGTCCCCAATGGGGTACTTATCTGAGGATGTCTTCAGCTAAACAGTTGGAATATAACAAGAAGGTACTTGGCCGACCGGCACTCGTGCAAAATGCTTCTGCTTTGGGCTCCGCGGCAAAAAAGACTGAGGAAATGGCGTTGGCTGCCTTCCTTTGTACCTGACGTCAGGCTTAAACTGAAGGCAGCCGACGTCGTACACCAAGGACTTTGGTATTCTGGCCGACTGTGGGCTACCGGGAGCCGAATAACCCATTTGTAAGGACTGCAACAGTGAAACACGATGAACATTGTGGGCTCTCCAATAACTGGTGGTCTTGCAATAGATACTTAAAGGTAAGATGAAAAAAAAATGGTTTATCCTAAACAATGAAGTGTGCACTAGAGAAGTTAGATGTGAATGAAAGTCAACTTAAGTTTTACCTGTCTAAAAAGTTAAGTTTTAGTGGAGGGTCACTATTTTTAAAACAGCAAGATAGATTGAAAGGGGGTGGGTCACTTTTTTATTCTGGTACTATGGAATACAGTAGGATGGCCAATAAATTTAAATAGTTGAAGGGGAGTGATTTCACAAAATGATAATTTTGTGCTTACTCACACCAACCAGCAATAGCAGAGAGGAAATGAGATATATGGTCAAATTAACATAAGAGGTAGGCAACTAGAAAGCCAGTGGTGTTTAAGAACACAACAGTAACCGGGTGGCAAGGTGAGAAAAATTTCTGACTCACGAGAGAGAGCTGTGGTGTGTTTTCAAGTTTTAATATGCAGTTAAAAGCAGAATAAAAGGAAAACACAGTGTAAAGAAAACAAATCACAATATACAAAATAGAAAAAGGCAATAAAGTAATACAGAATACAACAAATAAAAAGCAAACTAACCTTTCCCTCACAGCAAACTGTAGCAGAGTCTGGGTGAGCCTTACCAGTAAAGCCGGTTAGCAATTGATTTGAGGGTGCCCATGTGAGAAGAGAAAACCTTCTTGTCTTCCGCCGTCATGGATCCTGAGGTACACTCAGCAATCTCCTTGATTAGGTCTTGCTGGAGTCTAACTACATGTGCCATAAAGTTCAGTGCAAGGATTGAAAATGTGGTTGACACGTACACTTGCTTCCCAGAGCGATCCATCGTCCTGGACTCTCAGTCTGGCAGATGGACTGTGGAGCTCTGCTGTGTGAGCTCCTACTTAGTGGCCGCTGCCACTACCATAGCATCTATGGGGGATCCCTTGGTCCAGTAGGTTCTAAGGGAGCACTCAATACCTTGTCAGGGCATTTGGGATTGGCTCAGTGTCCAGCTCTTTCCATGCCAGAGATGTAATTAGATCCACTAGTGTATCTGCAGAAGGGGACACCCAGGATGTAGAGGGTCCTGCGCCAAACACTTCTAGGAACACTGATTCATCCGAGTTTGGTTTCTGGGCAGACCCCGCCCCTCACTGACGAAGGATCTCCATGATGTCTCCAAAGGAGACATCCTCAGTGGGGGGGGGGGGGGGTGACCAGGGGGAACCCTCCCCTTCCTCCAAATCGGTGTCCTCCATATGGGACTCCAGTGGGGAGTCAATGTGCTTCCTTTTGCATGTATGTTTTCAAGGCACCTCCTCAGGGGAAGTTTCTGGGGAGGACTCAAAAACATCTGGCTGCTCACGTGTGGGAGCTCCCTGGGGCGAACAGGTGGCAGGCTGTCCCTGAGGTAGCAGGATGGCAGAATCCATACCAGAAAAAGAGGGAGTCAGGGCGGACTCTAAAGACAAGATAGTCAAGGGTCTCAGGATCGAGAGAAACCTGTCCACCACCCTCTGGATCAATGGAGGAGTCAGAGCCAAACCTCCAGGCGCTGAGACTCCTTTTGGAAGGCTCTGCTCTGAAAAACTCGGAGCTGACACCCTCCCCTCATCAGATCCGAACCTACTCAAGGTAATGGCTGGTGTCAAGGTACCGTCGGCACCAACCCCTTGACACAGTCCTGGAATCTGAAGGCTCTGAAACCGGGGGTTGGATCGAAGGAGGAGTAATTGGTAGGAACGTGGAAAGCATGCCCTCGACTCCAGAGGGAGAGAGGGCAAGCAAGACTTCCATCTGTATCGGAGTATGGATAAATTTCCACATCATCCTATCTACCTCTGCTTTGGAAAGGCTGCAGGTGGATAGCGATGAAGAGGCCACCGATACCGGCCTAGAGGGTTGGTGAGGTGAAGCCAGGGCCACAAGGGAGGGGGTAGAAATAATAGAAATAGAAAAAATAAGTAAGAAGAAAGTAGAGAATCACAAAAAACTCAGTCACTTACCAAAATAGAAGCTCAGAGAAGCGGATCACGATGCTTATGCTAGGAGCAGTAAACAAGATCTGAAGGGAGGAGGAAGACAGGGGCATTTTGGGTAGGGGAAGAGCTTGGAGCTCAGATCAGATGCTGGAAATGTGTCAGAGTCTGATCCGGTCAGATAAGAGTACCTCACAGGTTGAAGGACAAATGGAGACAACTTCATATCAGTTGTTTACATCCCCCCTAGTGTTAATACCAACACAGCAACAAACATTCTGTATCTGTCAATAAATGACCTCCAGAATAAGAACCCTCAGGTTGCCCAAATAATTTCAGGTGATTTCAATCAAGCTGACTTGAAATCCATGTTATCCCCATTACCACCAACATGTGAACTTTGCAACAAGAAGGGAGAACACACTGGATAAGGTGCACAAAATGTAAAACTGGCTTACAAAGCAGTACCTTATCCACATCTGGGCAACTCAGACCATCTGGCCATCATGCTGCTTCCTGCATACACACCACTGCTGAAAAGGGGGAACCTACAAGTAAGGATATGGCCTGAGGGAGAAGTCTTGGTACTACAGGACTGCTTTGAATATACAAACTGGTCGGTGTTTAGAAAGGCAACTGTAAAGAACCACCATATTGACTAAAAATATAGATCAAGATTAATGACAGGCCATACACAAGATGTGGAATGAGTTTATTTTGGTATCTATGACCGTCTTTCAGTAGTAAATAGGTGGAAGATTCCTTAGTTCCTGTAAAAGTTTGTCAACCAGTTGTTCTACGACTGGCTCAAGAATAACCTGTTGTCCAATTCTAACATAATCCCCAGATACCTCTGTAGATCAGCTGAGGGTAGCTATTCCTTCTGGATCTTTTTTTTTTTTTTTTGCACCCCTCCCTATAATTGGCCCCTAGCACCTACTCTCCTCCCACACCGGGTTTACCAGACCTGCCTTAGCCTTTTCAGTGTTCAACCAGACCTACATCGGAGACCAGTAAGTATTTTTTTGTTTATTTATTGATGTTTGTTTACCAGGAATGTCCACTGGGCCAGAATGAACCCATTTTCAGTGGAGGCCTGGGGAAAAAAGCTCCAATATTACAACAACAATTAAATACAATGTTTCAAAAGAACAAACATTTGAAAAGCAGAAAAAAAAAAAATACAGAGAGACAAACAGCAAAAATCCAGAAGTAACATGTACAGCTTAAGATGGAACAAAATGTCAGTGGTTTCAAAAGTAGATATAAGCATCTAACTTCTGCATCACTTATAAGAAATTACACAGTAAAATATAATTGAGTACAGAAAAATTATGTTTCATAGAAAATTCAATCTGCAGAGGGTAAAATTTATATACAGGGATTGCCCGAAAGGAAGTACTCACTTCAAAGGATAACTATTAGTGTGGGTAGGTAGGGTGAAGTGAAACGTAAGAAGGGAGAGAGAAGAGTGAAATTGAGAGTGGGGCTAGTATACGGAGCAGGACGAGTTCTGAAAAGTTGAGAAATCAGGTGATGGCATAATGTGGAGTAGAAAGCCCAGTACAGCAATTACATATCCACTTAGATAATAGGTACTTTTAAAGAGCAGTTTTAAAGTTAGAGGGACAATGTTCACTGCGGAGAGAAGGGGGAAGGTTATTCCATAGTTTAGCTATGGTCCAGGAGTACAGAAGCTTTTCTGCTGCTAAGTTGGGTTTCTGAATGTGAAGCAAGCATTGGTGTTCTGACAGTAGTGGTCTAAGGGGGGTGTAGGTGGTGAGCAAGGAGCTGAGGGCTGGGCAGTCTTGTGGTTTATGAATTAGTTTATGAGTGGTAGTAAGCTGAAGGAGTAGTGGGGGAATTCAAGCCATTGTAGTTTTCGGAATGCGACACAGTGATGGGTAGAGTGACGGTTATTTGTAGCAAATTTGGCGATTTTATTGTAACAGGATTCTAGTTTTGTTTTTGAAGCAGATTGCAAACTGATTAATAAAGGTGCACCATAGGTTAAGGAGGGTAGTAAATAGGAGAGTTCTAATGCTTCTTTAGCTGGTAAGGAGAGAAATCTATTATGCCTGTATAATAGTCCTAGTTCTTGTGTGTGTTTATTTATTTATATTGGACTGGACATGTAGGTCGACTTTTAGGTCTGTCAATTATGACTCCTAAAAGTTTAGTACTAGATTCTAATTCAAATTTTTGTGGAGTTTGATGAGAGTATATGGAAGTCTACTTTGTTAAAGAACGTGTTTCTTTTGGGGTTAAACAACATAATTTTTTTTTTTTTTGGCATTTAGGGAGAGGTGTTTTTTATAGAGCCAGGATTCCAAAGTAAGAAAGGCAGATTGGGCATTTTGTTGTAGTATGATAGGACTGGGAGCAGAGCAGACTTTAGTAGAATCATCTGCATATTGCACTAGGGATGCATTTGGAATAGCTTGGTGAAAAATATTTATGAATATACTAAACAAAAGAGGACTGAAGATTGAGCCTTGTGGTACACTGATAGGGTTATGAAGGTAGAGGGAAATACAGTTATGCCATTTAACAGCATGTTGCCTGTCTGAGAGATGACTTTTAGGAAGATAATCCTATAGATGAGAGTTGGACTAAGAGGATGGAATGAGAAATAGTACTACATGCTTTTGATAAATCCAGAAAGAGAGCAGGTACTGTATGACCTGAGTAGCAGGCTTTATTGACGTCTAAGGAGGAGATAAAAGGCAGTAGATGCTCTGTGCCCAGGACGGAATCCATGTTGGGTTGGGGAGAGGACGTTACTGTTTAGAAGGTACTGGAGAAGTTGTTTCTGGACACATTTTTCCAGTATTTTGGAGATAGGGAAAAGTAGAACAATGGGTCGAAAGTTGCAAATGTCAGAGGAAGGTTTGCCTTTATGAAGGGGCAGGATGATAACTTTTCCAAAGGCAGGGGACATATGATTCTTGGCTACACCTGTTAAGATGTTAATATGGTAGGCTATAGCATCTGCAGCGATTTTGGGGAATTTGGCAGGAATTTTGTCAGGAGAATTAGAGCAGGGTTTTAAGTTTAGGAGGAGCTTTTAAATATAGGAAGTACAGATGGGAGAGAGGTTAAATCCTGGTTGGGGGGACTCCTGAATACATTCTTGAGTTGGGATGTTAGGGCTGGTGAGGTTGGAATGTGAGGGGGGAGAGGAGGATGGCATGGGTATATGGTTACTTGATAGGGGTGAAGAAAAGGAGGCAGTAATATTACCTATAGTGTCTATGAAGTAGGAGCTAAATTTAGAGGCAGTAAGTTCAGGAGGCAAGTTATAGGGGTTTGGGTTGGATTTAGTATGTGGGTTTAAGAGATTTATTGATCAATGGCCAGAACATTTTGAGATTGTTTTTCCTATTTGTAACTTCCAGAAGTATTATTGTCTTTGTAGATGAATTTTTTGGCTTGGTTTTGGAGCTGTTTAATGGCGGAGATCAATGGGATTTTTAGATTTGAGCCAGCACTTCCAAGCTTTGTCCCTATTTTTCATGGTTTCTCTAGTAGATTTAGACAGCTAGGGAGCAGGATTGGATTTAATTCTTTTATTTTTGGTAGGAGCTAGGCTGTTCAAGATGGTTAAGAAGGAGTCATTGAAATAAAGAAGGGCATTGTCTAGTGGTAGTGTTTTAAGACTGTTCCAATTGTAGCTGTTCAGGATGCTGCTGAAAGTATGTGGGCAAAACTTCAATAGATTTTGGATTAGTTTAATATTATGGCCTTTTGTGAAAGATGGGCAGTGATGAATAGTATAGGCTAGGAGATGTTCACTAAAGGAGTTCTCCAAAGTGCCTGAAGTTGGATATTTGGAGGGGTCTGAGACCAGGATCCAGTCTAGTATTGAGCCATTATTGGTTTTATGACTGAATCTAGTAGTGGTATTGATTAGTTCAGTGAAGTGAAATAAATTTATGTTGGGGAGAGATTTATTGGAGGATATGGAAGCCCAGTCGATGTTCATGTCACCTAGTGCAATTGTTTAATTTTTTATGGTAAAGGAAATCCAGGACAGTACATCTTCTAAAACAGGGGTGTTGTTTCCTGGGGGAATGTACAAGACTATAATACAGAGCTTTCTGGAATCACGGATTTCTAGAAATGAGATTAAGATCTCTGCATTTTGAAAATGTGGGATGGAGTCGGAGTATGGGAACATATTAAGAGTATTGGAGTACATTAAGGCAATGCCACCACCTTTTTTATGTTGTATGCCCTAATTACATTAAAACTGGGAGGGAGGAACTTGGAGCCTTGAATGGAGGGTTTTAACCAGGTTTTGGTAGCAGCTAGATGTCTTTCCTGTTTTGAATAAGCCAAGCATGAAATCTGGAGGTTTTATTAAAAATGTTCTGGAAGTTTATGGTAGTTAAGTGGAGAGTTTTGGAGGAGTTATAATATGGAGATGGGGGAGGAGTTCAGTGCCCTGGGTTAGGGTAAATATCACCAGAACAGATGAGGGAGGTAATGGTATGATATAATCTGCGAATAGTGTGTGACAGCTTGGAGAGGAAAAGGAGAGGGAGATTTGTAAAATATATATGTTCATATTTAAGGAAGTAGTTGGTGGAGAGAATGAGAGGTTTACTACAGAGGAGTTGTCTGGTACAGACTAGAGCTAATAGAGTATGAGTGACGTGCAGAGGCAGTTTGAGGTAATGTAGAGTTTTGTACGGCAGTTAGAGAGTAGGGCTTAATGCTGTTAGATGAATAAGCAGGAGACGGTATACAGTCAATACAAAGACATGAGTTAGGTATGATATGAAGGAAAGCATTGCAGGGAAGTAGAGCTAGGGAAGAGTGAGGAACTATGTTACTGGGGAGGTGCTAAATGGATGAGCATGTAGATTTAAATGGGAGGAAGTGAGTGTGGCTATGAAAGTATAAATGTAATGAATGCAGCATCATAGTGCTGCCAGGTAGTGTGAGCTAAGCTCCTCTGACCTCTTTGCAGCCTTGTGAGCTCCATAACTGCTGCCTACCAGATATACATGCACAACCTCCTGACCAAAAGGTATACCACTTGTGACACTGCCAGCCCAGCTATCTGGAATTTTGTGGATAGTCGTGTGTCATTTGTGAATATTAATATGATTCATATGCTTGTCTTACAAATGTAAGAGAACTATATGTTGTGTATATTAAACTACTGGTGCAAAAGTGTGTGTTGAACTGCATGTTATGTACTGAGCTTCAAGAATGTACTCACAGTGTACCCTACTGGAAAAGAGCAGAAATGTATATAAACTATATTCCTGTGCAAATGTATGTTTTAATAGTAGAAGATGGAACATACAAAGTTAACTTGCAAAACTTCAAGAAAATAAGTTGAAAAGTAAAGTGTTTTATGATTGTGTTCTCTCTCAGTAAACAGACAAAATGTCTAGAGCCAGAGGTTTTCCTATTGTCTTGAAACAGAAATAATTACTAGGTTTCAAATGTAAATATGTTTAACTGTTTTACGATTTCCAGTTCTGAACAAACATCTGAGAGATATGCATTTCTCACACAGAAATGTTAAACTTTAAGTATCTGCTAGCCTGGGAACTGAAGGCAGGTGATGGAGTGATGTCATCCAGGCTAACCCAGCAGTAATATGTGATATTAATTTAAGAACTCTCTCAGAGAGGGAGACTGGGACCTAGAAACATCCATTCAGCACTTCTGCATCTGCCTTGCTTTGTACGCAAGTCTAGGGTACAATAACTTCTTTTAGATATACACAAGACTACAGTAAAGATTAGTTTAGATATTTTCTGTATTTGAGACTGTCCTGCAATGTTGTTTTAAAATATTTCCTGTGATTCTGAACTCTGAAGTTACTGTGTTTTTTTGAGTATTGTCTTGTTCTATTATTTATTAAATATATTTAAACCTATCTTTGTGGCTGATGCTTGTGAGACATATTTAAGCTCTTGCATATGTATTTGGTGACACTGTACAGGCCTAAATAGCCTTAATCTTGGTCACACTTACCAGCTGGATAACAGTAACATTACACAGTAGAACTGGTCACCCTTTGTAAGGGCCTTTATAGTAGCTGATAAGTAGGGGTTGGTGCCAGTGATAACCACCTTATAGTCTGGGCAGAAGGGGGCATAGCTAGTAAACCTGTGCCAGCTTCCCCAGGTGTGTAGGTGTGCGTGTGTGTGTGTGTGTGTGTGTGTGTGTGTGTGTGTGTGTAATTATATATAAATCAAATCTCAAAGTGTGTGTGTGTGTCAGCTACTTGGGAGGGACACGAAGCACTGATTGAACAGAGGGTGCTGGAGGTCTTGGCTTGACCCCTCAGCTGAGATCTTAACCTTATAGTTGTGCCAGTGGGGAGTCTTATTGGGAATCTAGACTTATTGTGATCTCTGTGTGCTCTTAAGGGAAATTGTACTTTACTGTGTGTGTGTGTGTGTGTGTGTGTGTGTGTGTGTGTGTGTGTGTGTGTGTGTGTGTGTGTGTGTGTGTGTGTGTACTTGTCACCCTCCCATTGTGTACGTCCATCACTGGTGCTAGTGGTAAGGATTGAGGCTCCTTGATTACCTGGCCAGTGCAGGGGCGTCACACCACTTACAATGCAGAACTTACCTGGCTCTTAATGCTGTTGCTCCTGCAGCAAGCCGAGACAGCTCCCCCCCAAAAAGGATGGGCAAATCAGCATCAGATGACTGCCATCCCCTACAGCACCCATTCCACTAAGTCAACTGGGGTGCACTAAGTGGATAAACATCCTTCTGGATCCTTACATGTTTAGAGGTTGAGATTAGGAGAATCACTTCCGAGTTTCTAATATCATGGCAGCAGACATCTCGGTGTTAATGGTGTTAATGGTAAATTACAAGTCAGCCAGTTCCATCGGCATCAACACCTTTTTCCCTCCATTTTGCATATAGTGCACTGGTGTCGCATCACCAGTGACGAACACCTAAAAAAGCATATGCTCATGTCTGAGCAAAGTCCTCCTGTATCTATGTATTGGGTAAGTTATGTCCCCCTCTAACCTCTATATCATCTGAATAGTGTCTGCATTTGATATCTTGGAGATTGTAAGGTAGACTTACTGATAAATAGAAAGTACACTATGTAAGAAACTTATTATAGACGTCCAAGCAGATCACAGTTATAAAAAGACTTAGTACTGGGATTTAGCCGCAAGTTGCCCCTGTACACCCATACAGACTTCTAGAGCTCAGGATCCTTTCTCACTAATGCATTGTATACCTGGCTTCTAGTATGCTGGAACATTACAGTGCAAAGCAGGCAGAGGCTGCATCCCTTAAAGCGAATTTAAAGCAAAGAGGGTACACAGAGGAGTACAAATATGTACACAGACTATTCAAAGATGAAGCAGATAAAAAAAAAGAAAAAGAAAGCAGGGATAAGGGGTAATAACATCTCCCCTACCACCAGCACTGCTTGGGCCAGAGCAGCCCCAAAGCCTTATGCAGAAAGGGTGAGGGAAGGATAAGGAAAATGTGGGCAGGGAAGGGAGGTGCCCTGAGAGGTGAGGCTGGAGTTCAGCCTGCACTGCAAGATAGCTGCAGCAAAGCCTACCTCAGCCCTAGAGTCCATGTCTCGTATGTAGCATTTCAAGAAGGTGTGACGTGATGCTCAGGTGGTTGTTTCCAGCAAGGCTTCAGCATTACCTTCCTTTAGAAACACCACAGAAGTGGCAGTGCCCCTGTCAGTACCAGCCTTGACTGAGTCTACAAGGTTTTAACCTTGACAGGCATAACAAAACTGGATATCCCTGGGTAGCACTTTAATAGTTTTAATTAAAAAAATGTTTAAGGGCATTCTTCAAGAACTTTCGGTCACACGCACCTGTCCATCACGTCTGTGCTTGTGTTGTCGCACAGACATCCTGTTCTTCCTGTCTGTCCACCAAATTTTAAATACAGCATTGGAATTTTGCTTCTTCACCAAGTCGTAGTACAGCTTCTTATTGCTGCCAATGAGTGACAGCATTGGAATTTTGCTTCTCCAACAAGAAGTAATACAGCTGAGTGTTCATTTCACGGAACTTTGCTGCTGCTTCACCAAGTAAGGGGAATGTGTGTGTTTTGCTGGAATTTTGCTTTTGCTGCTAACGAGTGTTCACCAACTAAGGGAACATTGCTGCTTGCTGAGTGTTCACCAAGGTAGGTAGGTGTGTGTGCATGAAAATGCCCCATAAGGATACTCGGTAGTTAGTGTTACTTGGGCACAAACCTGAGGTACAAGAAACAGCCTGAAGTCTCTACCTGTACCACCACTTCTGATTCAAGGAGCTGAGTCCATAGCTCTCAACTGTCCAGATTTTCACAGAATGTCTTGAATGTTTGGCTCATACTTTGGTCTGCTCCTCTTACAATTTGTGGTTTTCTGGCAAATCAGTGTGAACTGAATTTGCTAAATAATGGTAGTCATTTAAGTTTCATTCTTCCCATCTTCCAGGAAATGCATGGTAACAGAAAACATTTTATACTAGCAGTTTTCTAAGATTACACAAACGATGTTTAAAATGTGCCCCTGGTTTTGTCCTTTGTCCCATCCCCCAAATAAATGTTGGCTTTTTCCAGATTTTGTGTGCTGCAAAGTTGAAATACATAGTTGAGTGTTCAAGTGGATTTTACAAGGAGCTTAGTGCTGTTTATGCCAAGTCTGTTTCCAGTGTCAGTAGTACAACAGGCAGTATATACTTGCTTTTGATGCAGAGGGCTATGGATTCTTCTCACATTATGTAAATGGATTACTGCTACTGTACTGTGTTGTACTTTAAAGGGGTTGGATGCTGCAGTCCTGAGAAGGTCCTCCTTTGGAGGAGATACCTAGTAACTATGAACCTGTTATCAGTTTGCCATCCATTCCCTATTGCAACATTACAAACTTATTTTTTAATGTAACATAGGCAATTTATTCTTCAAGGGCAACAGACACTATCTGTAGATGAACCAATGAAATATAAAGTTGTTTGCTAGCAGCAACCTCATTAGTTACAGATCTCTTTAATGTGGAATTATTTAGATGACTGACTTCTGCTGAGATTGTTCATATTTACTGATATTAGTGGATTGTAATGACAGAAGTCTCAGTAGACTTTTATGATGGAAATGTTCTGAATTGGGCAGTTCTGTCATTATTGGTACATACATTTTGTTTCATTGCTCACTGGAAAAAATTATCAAAATACATTTAAAACAAGCTCTAACAAGTGTGTTGTATTATACAAGGAATATAATTTAATACAATCAGGAAGGTGACTCAAAGAACACATGTATGTTTGCATGGTCCTAAATATGTGTGCAAGGGGTATATGATTTGAAAACAGACCAAAGATAAAGTTTAGAAATAACGAACACCAAAACCAAGTAAAAAATATATGAAGAAGATCACCAAAGGAACACTGCAGCACTAAATCCATAAAATTTATTGAAAAAAGTTAAGCGCTTTCGTCAAAATCACAAGACTTCATCAGAACAAGAACATACAAAAAATGCCATATTTAAATACCCTAACCCTTACAGCCATTGGTTGACAAAGCAAACATAATTTCCTGTAAAACAATTAAGCAGTTTAAAAAGAAAGTAACACAATCACAGTAACTGCAGAACTAATGGATAACTTGTCATTGAGCCCAGGTGGTTGACATGCATTTAATTTGATCTGCACTTGAGCTCTAAATATTCAAGGAAGTCATCGTCGGGCCCCCCTCTTGGATCCACGTCTACTTGTTCAAGTACAAAAAATGTAAAATAATGTGTCGGGTGTACCTTTATATGCTTAAAGCATTGGTTTCTTTATTTTTTAGTATATCGTAGTTGTGTTGATATATTCTTTGTCTGAGGGCTCTGATTGTCTTCCCCACATAGTACCCCTCACATACCATGCAGGTTGCAATATATAGCACTCCCTTGGTGTAACAGTAACACTTCCTATTAGTAGTAATTTTACCATAGTTCCTGACTCTAATGGAATCAGTGCCCAATATATAGGGGCATTGTCCACACCTCCCACATTTAAAAGTTCCACCTAGGCCTGCCTTTAACTTTTTCCTCTCCACCAGGCCTTTCAAGGAGGTGCTCTTTTTGAAAACCACAAGAGTTTTTCCCCCAACCTTTTGTTGATCTTCTCATCCAAACAAAAAATGGTCCAAAAGTCATAAATGATGGGAACGGAGGGTATGGACAAGTGAATCATCAGAATCAATGGAGGAGGGGGAGACACAACAGTATTGGAGGTGATGAATGATACCAATGAAAGGGATGGGATGTATGAATGTACCATTGTGAAGAATCTTGAGCATGATTTCAGCATTTACAATTATAGTAGGACAACTGAGTACTGACTGGGCAGAACTGTTCTCAAAAGGGCTCAACTTTGTGCCAACAACTGGTAGTGACACTGTCAATACTATTTTGGAGTTGAAAATATTCACTAGGAAGTTGAATTTGGAACTCTTTTTCACAGGAGGGGGGCTGGACAATGGATGTTGCAGGGGAATCTAGGCCGATTAAACAGACCAAGTACTTTCATTCCCCCTATGCACCTGACAGTACAAATGTATGAGACCCTTTGTGAAAATTAATTCAGGAAGGTGGTTGCCAGAAATAACAAAAACCTTCTTGATAATAATGGGGCCAATAATTTAACTATGCAAGAAATTACATTGCTCCGTGATATTTTGGATGATGAAATCAGGATTATGAAACCGGATAAGGGGGGAGGAATTGTTATCATGGATGTGTGTGATTACAATAGTAAAATGACTGACTTATTGTACAGTGACACATACACAGAGGTTTCAAAAAATGAGTTGAATATATCCTACAGGCGTATAGATTTAGACACTGAACAACTTTTACTCAATAAGCAAATTACTGTAGAAACTTCTAGATTTTTGGAAACTAAGCATCCTAGGATTCCTACCATTTTTGGAATCCCTAAAATACATAAGAGTATCTCTGACCCCCCCCCCCCCCTTACGACCGATTGTCGATGCAAAAGCTTCTAAAACCTTCAGTTTGTCTAACTATATTGACAACACTGTTAAGCACACCCTCGATAACAGAGACCTGGTGATCAAGGACTCCTGGGACTTTCTGTAAGTTAAGAACAATATGTACCACGAGGACTTGATCTTGGTCACCATTGACATTTGTGACCTCTTCTCAGTAATACCCCATGATGTTGGACTAGAATGGTTCTATGACTATTTATGCTTAAAGAGTACATTGAACCATGACACTATCCTTACAATCAGGTCCTGTATGGAAATGGTTCTGGACAACAATTTTATCACTTTTGAAGGGCGTTTATTCAAGCAAGTACAGGGGGTGGTAATGGGCGCATATTGCGCACCGTCATTTGCTAACATGGTATTAGCACAGTGGGAAGACATCTACGTAGTGAACTCTGAATTCAGGGACATGTGGGTACTATATCGACGGTACCCGGATGATATGGTCTTACTTTGGCATGGGAGCGAAGATGACCTGAATAGGTTCTTCGTTTACATCAACAACACTACCAACTTTTTGAAATTTACCATGACCAAGGACCTTGACACCTTGAATTATCTGGATGTTACTATTAAGAAAGATCACTTTAATGGTAGGTTTACTTCGCACCTTTATAGAAAACCTATCTATTCTAACTCTTTGTTGCATTTTGAGAGTTGCCACCCTCGGAAACAGAAAAAATCCCTTATCAAGGCTCAATATTGTGAGATTGGCCAGAATGGTGTCTGACCAGGACGATTTTGTTAAGGAATGGGATGTCTTAATGGGAATGTTGCAGAAAAGAGGTTACCCCTTTAACTTCGTCAATGACAAAGCTGAAGAAGTCAAATCAAAAAGAGCTGGGGGTATTTATTCTACACTTTTGGAGAAGTCTGAAGGTTTGAACAGAACCTCTGATTTGGTCAAAACTGACAGTTTTACTAGGGCATGTGTCCTGCCCTTCACTAGGGATTTTTTCAACATTAGAAGCATCATTTATGACTTTTGGACCATTTTTTGTTTGGATGAGAAGATCAACAAAAGGTTGGGGGAAAAACCTCTTGTTGTTTACAAAAAGGGCACCTCCTTGAAAGGCCTGGTGGAGAGGAAAAAGTTAAAGGCAGGCCTAGGTGGAACTTTTAAATGTGGGAGGTGTGGACAATGCCCCTATGTATTGGACACTGATTCCATTAGAGTCAGGAACTATGGTAAAATTACTACTAATAGGAAGTGTTACTGTTACACCAAGGGAGTGGTATATATTGCAACTTGTATGGTATGTGAGGGGTATTATGTGGGGAAGACAATCAGAGCCATCAGACAAAGAATATATCAACACAACTAAGATATACTAAAAAATAAAGAAACCAATGATTTATTTAATCATATAAAGGTACACCCGACACACTTTAAATTTTTTGTACTTGAACAAGTAGACATGGGTCCAAGAGGGGGGCCCGACGATGACTTCCTTGAATATTTAGAGCTCAAGTGGCAGATCAAATTAAATGCATGTCAACCACCTGGGCTCAATGACAAGTTATCCAGTAGTTCTGTATTAAAACTAAAATCCGCTTTTTTATGTGATTTTATTCTAGATCTGTGTTTTAAATCATACTTTGACGCATAATACATTAATGTCTATGTGGTTGGTAGGTGGCAATTGGTGTGTTGTAGTGGGCAGTTACTGTGATTATGTGTTACTGTCTTTTTAAACTGCTTAATTATTTTACAGGAAATGATGTTTGCTTAGTCAACCAATGGCTGTAAGGGTTAGGGTATTTAAATAGGCATTTTTTGTATGTTCTTGTTCTGATGAATTCTTGTGATTTTAAAGATAAAGTTTATCTGTCACTGGCCAGATGCATTTCCTTTGAATGTGGGCTTCAATGCTGTTTCAATGAATGTGAGTTTCAAGGTCAGAGAAGTTTTAATGCCAACTCTCTTTTCATTGTGAGACTACATTGCTTTGTTTAGCATATGCCTATCAGTTTTTGTGCTATAAAATTTAAAATAAAAGTTTTAAATGAAATCCAAATAATCGTTGTAGAAGTAAAGCATAAACCAGTATGCACATTACAGTGTTAATGGTAAATGGGGAGAAATAGCCAAGTGATAGGACACTGGAATGGCTGCCAGCTGTGTATGGGGGCCCCATTTGACCATGATTTTGTGAGGGAGAGGCAGCAAACTCAAAGACAGTCCTGGGTGGTACAAACTCTGGCTACACCACTGGCAAAGGGTATAAAATTTTGTTGTTGGATGCTTGTTAATGTTCTGCAATCTGCACAAAGTACAGGCAGATTGAGCCCACCACAGAAATTATTTTTGAAGGCATGGAATGAGTGGTATCAAAGCTTCTAGGCTGACTGTGTTGAGACCACCATAGACTCTAGGTACCATTGTAGTTTCTCCTCATGCAGCCTTTTGTGTGGAATCAGAAGAATGCAAGATATGCTAAAACCCAGGGCCTGCAGGATTTTCCAGTCAGTCTGAGTTTGTTTTGTTCGATTTTCATAATAAATCGGTAGTTGTCTTTGTTTTTTCTCTGAAAAGCCACTGTGGTAGTGTCCATCACTACTTAAAGAACTTCTGCCAAAATTTGACTGAAGGGTTTAGGAGCCTAAATCAATGCTGTCATTTATTTTACCACTTACTTGCTTCTTCCTTTGGAGGATATTCCACATCTCTTGCACTTTGAGTATGTGAATGCCCAATAGACCAAATCTGAAAAATCTGTTCTTAGGAACTGGTTGGGCAAGCCCTGAATGAATACAACCCTCATATTTGCCGACTTGTATAGACTACCACTCCAGCTGCTTGGAAATGCAAGATAAAAAGGAATTACCTTAGGGACAGAATGTTGGCTCCAGATAGATTTCAGATACCACTGGAGTCTCCACACTTACAGCTTGGCAAAAGGGTTCTGTCAGGATGGCAGAAATCCATGTGTCCTTGTGCTCTTAGGCATTTCCTTGCAGTCACCTCTCTATATATCTCTCACTGGCTAGAGAAAATATTTTGGTAGCTGGTCCACTTTCTCTGGTGGTAGAAAGGCCTTCTAAGAGGTGATGTTCAGCAAGGAGCTCAAGAAAATGACTCTAAGAAGAAATTGGATGATTTCTGAATACTGGAAGAAAACACCAGACTTTATTAAAAATTCACTGCCAGACGGCCTTGCTGACTTCCTCCACCTGGGAATCTGCATGAATGAGGCAATTGTCAATGTATAGAAACAGGTCAGTGCCCTTGGTTCTAAAAAAGAAGGCAACTGCAAGTGCCAGGCAGTAGGCAAACACCATGGAAGAAGCAGACAAATCAAAGTGAAATGAGAGAAAATGATATAGGCATACTACTTTCTACCTGGTAAAGCACATATGGGTCCCTGTGAACTGGAATATGGACGTAAGCATCCTTGAAGCCTAGGGTAACAATCATGGCTTGGGGAAACAGGAGGAGTGGACAAGGCCTGAAGTGTGTGCATTTTGAAGTTTGGAGTTTTGAGGAATGCAGTGAGTTTTGATATGCCAAGCATGAGCTTTCTTTCATCTCTTTTGCTGATACTGGTTCTATGCCCCCCCCCCTAGTGTGGAGAGATCAGGCAAGATGTAGATAATTTAAGCCTTTGAACTTTTGGCACTAGTATCCCTGCCTTGTTTGGAAACATTATAAATTGGAGCTTGTCCCCTTTAAAAAATTACTTGAAGGACACATCTCATGCTTCTGTCTCATAGACACAGAAATGCCCTGATGGTCTTCCAGGAATCTGCTTGGTGCAGGACTGCAATTGGAGGATAAGCTGGGGAGGGGGCCTGCACAGGAAATGAGAGGAGGGAGAGGATGTTTATGTAGTCATGGATGCTCTACTGAATGCTTTAGGCTTTCCCTTACTTTCTCCCTGTACTTTTTTTTCTTGTAATGCCCTTTTTAACTTTTGTTTGCCTGTCACAGTAAGTAACCGGCTTTGAGGAGTAACTCCTGTCATGCTATAATAGTGTTTGGAGGTGAAACGTTGTTTATAACCCTGCATGATGACTCTTCCTCTCTCATCTTTTTTTTTAAACACTTCAGTGGCACAGTTCCCAAACATCAGATCCCTTTAACTAAGAGTACCATTCAGGAGCTGTGCTTTGACATTTTCTGGCAGGGCTATAACACAACTAGGTATGCTTCCTGATTAAAGGAACCAGTAAGCTGTTGCCCTGGATGCTACAAGCCAGAGCTACAAGCCAGAGCATCAAACTACATTTAATGGAATATTCCACCACCCGACTAGCTGTCTAGCTGAGTTCAAAGAATTCCTCTCTCAGGTCAGCATCAGGCACCTCTCATCAGCCTTTTCTCCAAACTAGTCTATGAGAGCTATCTAAAGCATGGTCATAGGAGTCCGAAAACTGATCATCCTGAAGCCTTGGTGGCAGTTGCATATGCTTTCTTCACAAATCTAACAAGTACCCTTTCTTTTTCATTTTGGGAAAGCATTAAGAGTAGAAACAAATTTGGATCATTTTTCTGAATCTATAGACAACACAGATGGATCTGCCAAAAGGTGGGATTCTTGGATAATACAGAACCTGTCTGGTTTCTAATAGCAGGAGTTTAAGAGTTTGATTTTTAAGTGGCAGCCAAGAAGACATCCTGGGTTAAAAAAAATGGTAGTTATGTACTTATCACAATCCTTGATTCCTTTCGCTCTTTTCTGTCCAAAATGAGTTGCAGGTTGTTAGAGAAAAAAAAAAAATTTCTTATGATTCTTCACAAAATGCATATTAACTTACAGCTTCTTCACAAATTATTTGTGTCCTTCGGCTTTTCCCGGTTAAGGGTCGCCACAGCGGAACTCCGGTCCGCTAATGATTAGCAGTAGAGTTTTACGTGCTGGTTTGCCAGGCCTAACGCACAACCTTCAACAAAGGAACACCCATTCACTCATGTCGCCACACAGAAGACGCTCTAACTGAGAATTGAACGGGCAACGTCTAACTGTGAGGCGACAACGCTAGCTTCTTCACAAATGCATTTGATAAATTAACATTTTTTTATGTTACTACAAAAAAACTACAATCCACTCTGCTACAGGCCCCATGAAGGCTCAGTGTCTCTCCAACCTAACACCACTCTTAAGTATTCAATTGCGGTACTACCTTTAACATTCTTATAAGAAAAGCGCAGTCCGGGTCTGAACTGTCTGCAAACAGCTACAGTTAACATTGAGTATGTGTCTACCTGTTTGAGCCAATCTTCATTTTTCCCTGGAGAGCACTCTGCTTTGGCTGCTGTAAACAGCCCCCCCCACCACCACAGACATCTTCCACTTTCTCTTATTCCCTTCTGTTAGCAAATAGTATCCATAACTGATCAATACTGTGTGTTTGTTGATTTAAACTATGACCACAGTAGCCTACTGATACAAAGTTATCCTGTTTTTCCACCTGAGAAATTAAGAAAAGACTTACAGTTTCAGAGCAGTCCTTGGTCAATTGTGATTGTTTCCAGCCCTCATACAGATACTTGTCTACCGCTTTGGTCCCACCTTTATTGCACTCAAACTCCTCAACTAACATGTACAAGCATACCTTTCCTTTTGCTCTGCATGCATCCTCCTTGCATATCTTATCTCCCACCAAGCTCATCATTCCCCACTCAACCACTACCACTGTACTACTACTCACACCACCACTCATGTCTCACCCCTCCCCTTCACCAGCTCAAGAACCATTCCTATTACCCACAGAGCACAATCATAAAGTTTCCCTTATAAACAAACACATTCAAAACTGTCATAATCATACTAGAAACCACAACTTCTCCCATATTACAGCCAATAGAAAGCCAAGTGACTTCCTTCTACTAAGCCTAAATATTAGAAGTCCTAAATATTAGAAGTATATCCAACAAAGTCCATGAACTCCATGCCACCATAGACTTATACTCCCCAGATATAGTCATCCTGACAGAAACCTGGCTAAAAGGAGGTGGTGTAGCTATAATATTTAAACAGCATCTAAAGAAACTATCATCTTAGGTGATTTCAATATTGACTGGTAATCCTGTTCTGGCAACAATCCAACCCATCATGTACACCTTCATGGCTTCACCCAACTAGTGTCACCAACAAGGATAAATAAAAACTACAGCAAGCACACTACCCTGACTGGATACTAGTCAGTAAGAACCCCCAGCCATATATAACAGGCTGCTTATCAGATAGCCTCAGTGATCACTCCCCAACATTCCTACTCAAAACATACCTGTACCAAGCTAAACCTGTCATCTATGGTCAAATTGTAAAAATAAACTTTAACCCACTCACATTCATCTCATCCTCAAAGAATGTAACTGGCATGCTCTAAAGTACCTCAGTCTAGATGTCTAAATTTTTAATACTACCTTCCTGAACATCCTTAATTACCATGCCCCATAAGATTTTCCAGAACCAAAGCATTTCTCCTGTACCTACCTCCAACATAAAAACTCTTAACTAAACTTAAACCCACCAAATTAGCAGCAGACAACCTCCCAAGTGAATACCTACAAATCTGATGCTCTGACCTACCAGTATCCATCTTGATTAACCGATCTCTGTCAGAAAGTTCTTCCACATTGTGGAAAGTCTCACATATAATTCTCCACAAAGTGGTGCAGAACTAACCAGTTACTGCCCCATGTGGTAGCTATTCTCTCTCCACTCTCCAAAATACTAGAGATGCATACACTCTCAGGTCTCACACTACCTCCTTACTAACAACCTCCTTTTCCATTACTCAGCATGGTTTGCACCACCACTGCCATACTCTCCTTTACTAACACTATCCTTCAGCATAAAACAATGGCTATCTCTCTTCTGCTACTTTCCTAGACCTATCTAAAGCATTTGACATGGTCCCACACAAACAACTCATCTCTGTCCTCAATAACCTATCCTTCTCACAATCAGTCGCCAACTGGTTTCAGAGTTACCTGTCTGACCGCCAACAATCTTATAAGAATGACATCTCCCAACTACCTGTCTCCATAGGGGTTCCCCAAGGATCCATCCTTGGACCCCTACTTTCTCTGTTTACACCAATAATCTAGCCTCTGCCACCAAACATGGCACACTCATCCAATATGCAGATGACTCGACCATCATCTGCTCAGCCCAGTCCCTACCCAAACTGCAAAAAGTCACACAGGAAGCCTTTTCCTCTGTTGAAACATGGTTATCCGATGCCCAATTAATACTCAACCCAAACAAAACTAAACTACTCATCTTCCAACCCACCAAACATACTCAAAACAACTCTCACTTTAACATCACAGCAAAAGACAACACCACTATATACCCAACTGAACACACCAAATTGCTAGGAGTGGAAATAGACAATAAACTAAAATTTGACATTCACATATCCATGACCATAAAAAAGTCCACAAAAAACTAGGAGCATTATACAGAAATAAACAATTTCTCACCAAAGCAGCAAAGATTTCAATAGCAAATTCCCACCTTATCTCCACCCTACTTTATGCCTCTCCAGTATATACCAACCTAAGGCAATGTGATCTAAACAAGCTAGAGACCTGCTACAACAAAATCGCCAAATTCGCCACAGGGGCATCCTACCGTAGTCACCACTGTCTCTCACTTGCTGAACTGGGCTGGCTTGAACTCCCTCACCTCCTTCAGTGGTATCAACTCTCACTCGCCCACAAACTAGTAAACCATCCACTAAATGTCCCATCCCTCCAGAATCTACTCCAACCCTATCGCACCACCAGACCTGTTTTCAAACCTGTGGGACCACTAAGATCCAGCAACAAAAATCACTTGCAGATCACTAAAGCCAATAACTCTGCTGGTGAAGCACTATTCTCTTGCGCCATAGCCAAATTATGGAACTCACTCCCACCCACAATTACCTCCGTACCATCATGCACCAACTTCAAAACTTTATTAAAAGCACACCTAAAAACATGCTGGCTATGCCCTTGCAACTCCCACTCTAATATCATCCACCCCATCCAACTACTACCTTTCTTTTCACTCCACTAACTACCTTGATTATAGCAAGCTCAGATGCTCATAAGCCCAGTACTTATTATACAGCAGGAACTTCTCATTGTTACATTTGTTAATGCCTGTTATGTACTTCACAGATAAAGATTCTAGTTGTCTACTGATGTACTATGTTCTTCATCTGTAAATATGTTGTAAGTAATTTCTATGTTAAATTGTTAATCGCTATGTAATCCAATGTAACTACTGTCTGTTTATTTTACTGTGGAGCTTTTCTCCCCGGGCCTCCGCTGAAAATGGACCCACGTCCAGTCGGACACTCCCGGTCAACAAATTTAAATAAATAAATAAATATGTTAAAAATGATATATAGTATAGATGCATAGTTATGCAAACCACAAATACTGACTGTAATTTGAAGTGTTTTACAAGTGCATTCTAATATTAAGCTGCAATGTGTATTGAGAGATGACTGAAGGTAAAGAAAGTGCTGAAGGAATGTTACTATAATCTACAGAGTTTGGTTCTGGAATGCCCAGGAAGGGAAGAAAGAACACAGTGTGAAAGAGATTTTGTTTTATGCGAGCTCAGACCTTCCCAGGCTGGGATGGGTAGTTACAAGGAATGTCGTGGAGATGGCGTGTACTGGTACTGAAAGATAGAAGATCGGGAAAAGCAAGACAGGTTGCCAGGGCAGGTGGCTTGTGTTTTTACTATTACTAAAAACATGGCTGTTAAGTGTTCACATGCAGCACTAAGTGAGAAGTATGAGGGTCTGCAGAGACCCTATTTGTTAACTAATATGAAATGTCAAAATTCTGCATGCATGTTACTGATAAGAAAAAATATAAAAACTGTATAATTTTGCTGCTTGGTGAGACTGATTTGAAAAGTTGTGAAGGCAGTCACCCAGCACTAACTTCATAAATGAAACAAATGACTGCACATCCTGAAGAATTATTCTCGAGTCAAAACTAACAGGTAATTAATGTTATTTATGTAAATTTTAACTGGAATCTAACAAGGTCCTGGAGTTGCTCGTTGGATCTGACAAGGCAAAAAAAGAAGTCATGTACTCACGATAACATTCCATCTGTGTTGTCTTCTTCAGTCTTCATCAAACCTGTGGGTTCTCCGTTCCGACCTTGGAACAGATACAGCCATCAGCAAGCTTAGCATCCACAGTTAGAATTCCTCCCAACCTCTCCATAATGCCTAGTTCCTCCAAGATACCTCAGATCAAGTTTGTTGCAAATGTTTATATAAATTGCATTCCAAGAAAAAAAAAAAAAAAGAGTATGGGGGGGGGGGGGATTGCTCAACAGAGGAACAATAGTTCCCAGTAAAATCAGTCAGGTACTTCAGAGATAAGGAAGGGGGAAAAGAGGGTGGGAAGGTTGATGAAGACTAAAGCAGACAACAGAGATGGGACATTATGGTGAGTACATACCTTCTTTATCTGCTCTGTTTTCAAACCCGTGGGACAAGAGTCCCAGCTACACAGATCTGTGTGGCCTCATGGACGGATATTCCAGAGCACTGCAAAACCAGAAGCAGCTCTGTTCCTAGATATAATGTCAAGCTTGCAATGCAAAATGAAAGTGTGGGAGCTCGCCCATGATGCAGCTGCACAAATATTTTCTAAGGAAACCAGAGACCAGAAAGCTTGTGAAGTGGCAATAGATCTCATGGAATGAGCTCTGTTTTGGGTAGGGAAACATTATGCAAAGAATACATGAGTCATGCATCTCATTAGCCAACGAGCAATAGGGGTTTTAACAACCGCTTTCCCTTTTTCTAGATTCTGAGAAAGCAAAAAAACTGATCAGACTTGAAAATATTTTGTCCTATCCAGACAGGATTGTCTGTGAACGTTCAAAAGATGCGATATATATTCAGCCTTGTTTGGAAAGAATACAGGCAGATTAATAGTACTGATCGAAGCAACCTTTGGTAAGAAAGAAGGATTAGTATACAAGGTAACCCTGTCTTTATGAAAAATAAGATAAGGAAGTTGAGAAGATAGTGCTTCAAGTTTAGAAACCCTCTTGGCCGAAGTAATAGCCACTAGAAAGGAAAGGAATTTCAAATCAGCTTTAGGAGCAGGTTCAAAGGTGCAAGTTCAAGGCTTGTAGAACCAGGATAAGGTCCCACAGAGGAGTAAGGTCCTTGACAGGAGGACAAAGAAGGAAGGCTCCCTTGAGAAAGGCTTTGCAAAGTCTGGAAGAAGCCAAAGACATTCCTGCTGATGTAAAAATCAGAAATGGCTGCTAAATGAACTTTGACAGCAGAGAAATTGGCCCCTGAATGAAAAAGACCAGCCAAGAAATCCAAGACTGTCGAAACAGTGTAAAGGGATCAATGTGGTCAAGTTGGGCCCAAATGGTAAACCTTTTCCACTTACTTTTATAAATTTTTGGGGTAGAAGACTTATGGGAAGCAACGACAATTTTTTGGACAGGGAAAGAAAGCCTGGTCTGTCTGGCCATCATTGGAATTGGAGAAAGCATGCAGTTAGTTGTAGACTGCGAAAAGCTGGGTGAGTTTGCCCTGACGGGTGAGACAGGAGGTCCCGATGTGGTTCCAGAGTCCACAGAGGGCTAATCAGGTGAGACCAAAGGAAGGTGAACTAAACCTGTCAAGGCCAAAAAGAGGCAATGAGAATCACTTTGCTCTTCAACCTATGAGCTTTCTGAAGAAATGTGGGAATTGGGGGGGAGCAACAGGGAAGACAAAGTAAACCAGGAGGCCAAGCATGGACTACGGCATCTCTTGGTGACTGTCCCTGTGGATCAGGGGAATATACCTTCTGCACTTGTAAGGGGAAACAAAAAGATTGCAGCAGGGTTGACCCCATTTGAGAAAGATCTGGTTTGCCATGAACTGATTCAAATACTACTCACGAGGGATCAGAAGAACCCTGCTGAGCCTGTCCACTAGTATGTTGTGCTTCCCAAGAATGTGCGTCGCAACTAAAAAGCAGTTGGTAAACAAAGTCCATTGCCACACTCTCATCACTTCTCGACAAAGGGGGTAGGACTTGGTTCCACCTTGTTTGTTGAGATACCATACAACAAACATTGTCGGTCTGAATCGCAGTTGTCCCCCAAATAAAGGAGGGAGTGAATGGCTTGCAATGTTAAAAGAACTGCCCTCATCTCTACGACACAGATATGCAGATTGGTCTTCGAGGGAGTCCACGCGTCTCGGACTGTCCGTCCCAAGTAATGCTCCTGCCTCCCCAGCTGGGAGGCATCCGTGGGCAATGTGGCCATGGGGAGGAGGAAAAATGAAAGGTCGACCCTGAGATACTTTTGGATCCTGCAGCCACTACAAAGGCAAATTTCTGTACAGCCAAGACAGTCTCACAGGATGAGCATGAGGGTGATACAGAAGTGACCACTGGACAAAGTCCACTGAAGAATTCTCATATGTAAATGAGCTGTGGGTAGTTAGGTAATGTTGCAGCCATAGAACCCAGAGCCCTGAGGACCAGGCTTGTCGCAGGGAGAGGCATTGCTAACATTTGTTTGATATGTGTCCATAGAGAAAGAATCCTGTCCAGTGGAAGAAAAGCCAAGGTTTTGGCTGTGCCTAATGAGCCCCTATAAAATCTATCATTTGCACAGGAAGTAACTGTGACGTCTGGAGATTTATTGTGATCCCTAAGGTAGGGGATAGTTGTATGAGGAAATCCCTGGCCTGGATTAGTAGATGCCTGGTTGGTGCGACTAGGAGCCAGTCATCCAGGTAAGGAAACATGTGGAATCCGTGCAGTCTGAGATGAGTTGCGACCACTGCCATGCATTTGGTGAACACCCTGGGGGCTGTGGTGTGACCAAATGGAAGCATGTGGAACTGGTAGTGAGTGGCTCTCTGCCGGAAATGGAGATAGCTTCTGGTTATTTTGATGCGACAGTAAGAAACATCCTTCTTTAGAAATGGAATGATGGACTGAAACGTGACCATCCTGAACTTTGTGTTTTACTGATTTGTTCAGACAAGTCATGCCCCATATGGGGCCTGAGGTCCTCTGTTTTCTAGGGTAAAAATAATTGGGAGTAGGATCCTTGATCCGTGCTTGTCTGAGGGAACCTACTGGATGACACTTTTTGAGCAACTCTTCAATTTCTAAAGTTGCTGCCTCCCTCTGATTGGTCAGGACATCAGGGAGGTGTTGTTTGGGCTGCAGAGATTTAAAAAGGGAATGGAGTAACCCCTGGATATAACACCTTGCACCCAATGATCATTCATGATGGCTAACCAGGTGTTGAGGTGCAAGGAGCATCAATCCCCCGACTGTCACCAAAGGAGAATCCTGCGACTCCTGATTCAGTGGATCCCCTCTGCCCCGAGGGCGGCGTCTACCATTGGAATTATTCCCCCCTCTGTCCCTGGGGGAAAAATAGTACAGTTGTGTACACTTACCATAAATGTAGATGTTCGAGTGTATTCACTGTTGCAGTCATTACATTTGGGTTATCCTGCTGGCAGGTTGCCCTCAGTCGGCCTGAATTCCAAAGTCTTGGGTCCTGCGTCGGTTGCTGTCGCCTCTTCCTTGACATCAGGTCATCAGGGGGTATAAAAGATGCAGCCGACGCCATTTTATTCAGATTTTCTTGCCCCAGATGTCAGGTGCCCCCAAAAGGGTAGGCTAAAATTATGTAAATAAAACAAACATGCACCAAAATAAGCTTTACCTTCATCTATAAGCAAATACACCACCTAGGTTGTATAGATTAGAGAAGTAAAGATAATTTCCAGCAAAAATAAGGGGGATGGCGGGTGGGTAATCTGGACTGCAACAGTGAATACACTCGAACATCTACATTTATGGTAAGTGTACACAACTGTACCATGTTCTTCGTGTTTCACTGTTGCAGTCATTACATTTGGGTTGAGTCCCAAAGCTATGGTTGGGGGGCTGGAGCTAAACAGCATTAGGAGCGGCTATGAGGCCCTGCAGAACTGCAGTGGCAAAGCCTGACCTGGATTTAGAGTAAAGAGGCAGATTGTAATGTTTTGTAAAGGTATGCACTGAACTCCAAGTAGCGGCCTCTAAAATGTCTTTGGTTGGTACTCCCCTGAGAAAGGCTGCAGAAGTGGCTGCAGCTCTGGTTGAATGTGGCCTAATGCCCTTAGGCACTGGTTAGCCATGCTGTGAGTAGCAGAAACGAATGCAGTGACCTATCCACTTTGAAATAGTCTGCTTGGAGATAGCCTTTCCTTGTGATGCTGTGGCATATGCCACTAGTAATTGCTGTCTTTCTGAAAACTTTAGTTTTGTCCAAGTAGAATCTAAGTTGTCTGTGTACGTCCAAATAATGCAGAATTTTCTCCCCCTTGTTCTGTGGATTTGGATAAAAAGTTGGCAAATGAATTGTTTGGTTAAGGGCTACACTGGATACCATCTTAGGCATAAATGTAGGATTTGTTCTCAGAGACACCCTGTCTGGATAGAAAATGATAAAGGGTTCCACAGCCATGAGAGCCTGTAGCTCTGAAACTCGTCTTGCAGAAGTTATTGCTCGGAGCAGAGCTGTTTTCCAAGATAAGAACTTTATGTCTGCAGTAGCAGCTGGCTCAAAAGGAGGTAAGGTGTTTTTCCAAGACATAATTGAGGTCCCCATGCAGTTATTGGCGTTCTCCTTGGAGGCCTTAAGTTTCTGGCTCCTTTAAGGTACTGCCTTAATAAAGGATGAGAAAAGAGTGGTGGCTCTGTATTGTTATGAGCCGAAATGGCAGAGGCATGGATTTTAATTGATGAAAAACATAGGCCTTTGTCCAGCATCTCAGTTAAGTGTTGCAAAATCTGGGGAATATTTGGGACAGCTGTATCAGTTCCTTGAGCTTGGTTCCAAGTGCAAAATCTTTTCCATTTCCCAGCATAGGATTTTCCAGTACTAAGCCTTCTGGCTTCTAAAATGACACCCATCGCAGCTTTACTGAGAGGTGTGGTTTGTATGGCTACATTATCCACCATGCTGCCAGGTTTAGGTTCCTGAGTTGGCTGTGCAGAATCTGATTGTTTTGCTGGGACAGTAGATGAGGTATTTGAGGTAAGGTCCAGGCTGGGCATTGGGGCAAGTTCCTTAAGATCGGATATCAGTACTGGTGTGGCCAGTTTGGGGCAATCAGAATAATTTTTGGTTTCTCCTGCCTGACCTTTAGGAGTACCTTGGGGAGGAGAGGCAGTGGAGGAAAGGCATATACTGATAGGTTTATCCAGTTGAAAGATAAGGCGTCCACTTTCCAAGCTTATCTGTGATAAGTCCTTGTGCAGAATCTTTTTAGTTGATTGTTTTGAGGGGAGGCAAATAGATCTATGTCCGGGCGTCCCCATTTCTTTGTTATCATGCTGAAGATTTGTGGATCCAGGTGCCACTCGTGGGGATCCATTAGGTTTCTTCTTAGTTCGTCTGCCAGAGTATTTTTCCTTCCTGGCAGGAATTGTGCCTGCAGATGAACTTGGTAAGTCAATGCTGTGTCCCATAAAGCCATGGCTAGTCTGCACAGGGGATAAAAATGAGTGCCTCCCTGCTTATGTAGCACATGACCGTGGTGTTGTCTGTCTATCAGTAGATGTCCTGGATGAAGTAGGTCCTTGAAGGCTGTCAGGGCATTCTGAACAGCCAGCATCTCTTTTTGATTGATATGTAGATGCTTTTGGTTTGTGGACCAGGTGCCCTGAATGCCTCTTCCTGTCATGTGTGCCCCCCAGGCATAATCTGATGCATCCGTCGTTAGGCTCTGCCTGGCTGGGGGTAGTGAGAATGGCTGTCCCTTGTTTTGGTGACAAGCCTTTGCCCACCATCGAAATTCCTGTTGCAGGCAGGGAATTAGAGTAATCATAGTTTCCAGACTGTGGCAATGTTGTGTCCAGACACTTTTTAGGTACCATTGAATTTTCCTCATATGCAGTCTTGCATATGGAATTAGTAAGATGCAGGATGCCATGAAGCCCAAAGCCTGCAGAATTTTTCTTGCAGATAACTGGGCCTTTGTTGCCATTTCCTTGAAACAGGTAGTCAGTTGCCTTTGTTTGTCTGGAGTGAGATAAGCCATCTGGGCAGTTGTATTTAAGCTTGCACCCAGGAATATTATCTGAGAGGGTACTAGTTTTGATTTCTGTTTGTTGACTGTGTACCCTAGGCATGTTAAAAGTCATCTCACAAACGTCAGATACTGTAGTAGAATGTCCTTGTTCTCTGCTTGTATGAGGCAGTCGTCCAAGTAAGGATATATTTGTATTCCTCTTTGTCTGCAGTAAGCAATTACTGGTGCCAGGCACTTTGTGAAGACCCTGGGTGTGGTAGATAAGCCAAAGGGCAGTGCAGAGAATTGGTAATGCTTTGAGCCAACCTTGAATCTGAGGTATCTTATGCATGATTGTCTGATTGGGACATGCAGGTATGCCTCTTTTAGGTCTAAAGTCATGAGCCAAGCCTTGCTGCACAGCATGGGCAGAAGCTGCTGCAAGGTCAACATCTTGAATTTTGGTATATCCAGGAAAGTGTTTAGAATAGATAGGTCCAGTATTGGTCTCCATGCTTTGTCCTTTCTGCGTACCAAGAACAGTCTTGAGTACAATTGTTGTCCCTGCTCTTGCTGTGGCTCTTGTTGAATAGCCCTCAAGTCCATGAGAGCTGCGACTTTTGAGCCTCTGCCCATTGATTTTTTGGCAGGTCTGGCCAACCGTTTGCCCTTGGCAGATTATGGAAATGAAACTTGTAGCCTTGTGACACTATATCTAGAATCCATTTGTCCTGGGTTATAATGTGCCAATTTTGAGAAAAAAGTGCTAGTTTTCCCCCTAAGAGTGCTGCCAGAAGATAAGTGCTTGGTGCAGGCAGGGGAAAGTCATTGGGACTGTTTCCTGTATGGTTGTGATTTGTCTTCTTCACCTTTGGAGGTAGAAGCACTCCACTGTTTAGACCTGTAGGGACCTTGCGGCTGTGATCTGCCTCTAGGGCGTCTGTTTCTGCCCCTTTGAGGTCTGTCTGAGACTGGAAAGGACCAATTTTTTGTAGGCCAGTGTCTGCTAAATCTAGGTGGCTGTAGGCCAGTGTCTGCTAAATCTAGGTGGCTGTACCTGTAAGAAATCCTTGACTGTTTGCATAGATTTAGCTTTGTCCTTCATTTTCTTTAACACCTCTTCTGCCTTAACACCAAACAAGGTATCATGTTGTAAAGGAGCATCTAATAATTTTGCTTTAACATGGTCAGGCAGATTTTTGTTCCTTTAACCAAGCATGCCTCCTAATGACAGAACCCATAACAACGGCCCTGCAGGAGGCCTTCAGAGAATCAATCCCACATTGCAAGGTATGCTTTCCAACTTGTTCAGATGCATGCAATAAATCCTGCATTTCTATGTTTTCTGCACATTCAGAATTTGCCATCATTTTCTGTTTAAGCAGTGTCATGATATATTGCTGATATTTGGAACATATGAAACTGGCAATTTAAGGCCCTTATAGCCAAAGTAGCAGATGTGTAAATCTTTTTTCCCCATCTATCCAGTGCTCTAGAATCTCTTGTCAGAGGGGGTAGGGTTTTTTGCAGTAGAATCCTTGACCCCTTTGGGACCCTGAGAAATAGTTTCTGGGTCTGCAGAATGTATCTGTCCAGCTTAATAGGAGTTGGAGGTAGAAAGTCAGCGGTCAGACTAGACTCAGAGAACACATCATCTACAATGTCTAACACAGGTGGAATAGCTAGAGGCCTGTGTTGAGGTAGTAAAAGGAAGTCTCTGAGCCTTTTCTTAGATTCTGAAAAATCTTGGCTCTCCCAGTGGAAGTGCTCCCTCATGGTATGCAAGGCTTCCCCAAAAGAGTAGTCCTCAGGAGGAGAAGCTGAAGGAATTTATTCTTCAGCATCAGAATCCTCATGGGGGGGAGAATATTCCTGATCAGAAGAGAAATCAGAAGAAATGGAAACCTGATCTAAAGATTCATAGTCTGTCTCTTGCCTAGGCCTCTTATCAGGAGGGGGATGGGAACCCCTGATCAAGGTATTTAAGTCTTCGACCATTTTGAGCATCTATTTTTTGGCATGGAGGCCTGTCCTTGTGGCTGGTGAACTTGTTTCTTTGCCTTTAAAGGTATTTTAGCCTTTGTCTTTGAGGATGGTTTAATATATAATTGTTTAGGTCTGAATACACCCTCAGAAGCCGATGCCTGCTCAGCGGCTCCGGACCCATCTGAGGGAATAATCTTCGAGGCTCCAATACCTTGAGTTTCCAGTGGCCTGGCCGACTCCATGAGGGAGACGGTAGCAGCCTGCGACTGTAAAGTAGCGGGCATCAGGGGCTGCGAAAGTGCCTCACTGAGGACGAACCGGCGACTTGCTTAGGAGAAGCTTCATCGTCGGTTTTGGACATCGGTTGCCTGTCTTTTTCTTTGCGTTTTTTGTGAACTCCGGTAGTCGGATGGCTATCCAACGACACTGTATAATTAAATCTTCACCCAAAATAGCTTAATGCAAAATCGTACCAACGCTTAATAGTGCGTTGGTTAACTCTAGCACAAAACCGACAACTAGCAACGTTGTGGTCAGGGCCTAGGCAAGGAATACAGTAAGAATGAAAGTCCTTATGAGGTATTTGCTTCCCACAAGAAATACAATTATTAACTTTTTCTAACATCGGCCTGGAGCAAGAAAAAAGTTTCCCCAACGGGATACTTAGCTTTTAATGAAGACGTTGGATCTGAAACTCAAACACGAAAATCTCAGGAGTTGGCCGACCGGCACTTGCGAGCTGCTTCTGCTTCGGGCACCGTGCGGCAAGAAAGACTGAATAAAATGGCGTTAGCTGCATCTTTTATACCCCTGACGACCTGACGTCAAAGAAGAGACAACAGCAACCGATGCAGGACCAAAGACTTTGGAATTCAGGCCAAGTGAGGGCAACCTGCCAGCAGGATGACCCAGATGTAATGACTGCAACAGTGAAACACGAAGAACATCTCCCTGGGCATCCTGGAAAGGATCCTAGATTTTTCTGAATCACAACTTCTTACCCCCTCACAGATTCCTGGATTGTTGCAGGGTACAGAAGCGAATCCCGATGGCAGATAGGATCTTTACGTCTTCCTCTCTATGGGAGTGCGTGTTGTGTACAGTTGGTCCAAAAAGGGATGAACCGTCAAAAGGGGTGTTGACAAAGGACTCCTTAAAGGGCTCCATGAACTCACATAGCCACATCCAGGCATGGTGCCAAACAGCAATGCCAGAACTGGCAGCTCTAGAGGTGCCCTTTATTGCGTGAGAGAGAAGCCTCATGAACGCTTTAGAAATGGACTGAATAGTGGCCAGATGGGAGGTAAAGGAAGTCCGATCCACCGGCATCATGGACTCAGGGCCAGAGCTAGTGAGTTCCTTAAGTCCCTCATGTAGCCTGGTAAAACAGGCAAGGTAGTTCAATGCTGAGGGCAAAAGCTGAAGTGCACACCCTTTCTCCGAATCTGTCCCTAACCCTAGACTCCCTGTTAGGGGGACGGACAGTAGAAATTTCCTGTGCAAGCTCTTTCTTGGTGGCTGCCACTACCACCATGACATCTACTGGAATGCCCTTTGTCCAGTGTGGTCTGTCCTTGGGGACAGTAAGGATCTTGTCTGCCCTTTTGGGTATAGGTTCTGCAGGATCTGTTTCCTTCCATGCCCGTGCAGATACCAGGTCTACAAGGGGATCTGCAGGGGGGATACCCAGGATGTAGATGGGTCAGTCCCAAAGGCTTCCAATAAAACTGACTCATCCGGGATGGGATATGGGGAAGACCAACCACATCTCTGGCAAAGGATCTCTAACATGCCCCCAAAAGAGACACCAGGTGGAGATCTGGGGGATCAATCCCCTTCATCGAGGTCAGTGCCCGTAGGGAAAGATTCCTCCGGGGAATCTAGGTGCCTACTTTTGCACCTGGTCTTCCAAGGATCCTCCTCTGTGGGATACTCCGGGGAGGTATTGGAAGAGATCTGGGCTTCCCTTGGTGGAAAAGACTGGAAGCTCTGCAGAACTGGCTGTCCCAGTGTCAGAAGAGAGGTCTCAGAAAAGTACAGTTGTGTACACTTACCATAAATGTAGATGTTCTAGTGTAGTCACTGTTGCAGTCCTAACATATGGGTTATCCGGCTCCCGGTAGCCCTCAGTTAGCCCGAATACCAGAGTCCTCGGTATATGACGTCGGCTGGCGCCGGTTGTAAAACTGATGTCAGAACGTCAGGTATAAAGATAGGCAAGCAGACGCCATTTCCTTAGTTTTTCTTGCCTTAACTGTCAGGAGCCCCCAAAAGAAGGCTAACCCAGGAAGGAAACACCCTGGAGACAGGTCATACAAAAAATAAAAATATATATAGTCTGTGCCTTAGGAAAAAGGGGGAATGGAGGGTGGGAAACCAGGACTGCAACAGTGAATACACTCGAACATCTACATTTATGGTAAGTGTACACAACTGTACTATGTTCTTCGTGTTTCAATGTTGCAGTCCTAACATATGGGTTGATTCCCAAAGCCCAGGAAAAAGACAAAGGGGGAGGAAGGATAACAGATTAAGGGTTGATAAGAAGGTCCTGCAAAACTGAAGAGGCAAAACCAGCCCTAGATTTAGAGAACAAGGGTAGATGTAATGCTTTGTGAAAGTATGGACAGAATGTCCTTCTAGAATGTCCTTAGTAGTCACGCCTCTCAGAAAAGCTGCAGAGTTAGAGGCTGCTCTAGTAGAATGGGTCCTAATGCCCTGAGGAGGAACCTTCCCATGCTGCAGGTAACAAAAGTGAATACAGTGAGCAATCCATTTGGAGATGGTTTGTTTTGAAATAGCTTTACCCTGAGCTCCAGGAGCAAAACTAACCAACTGTTCAGATTTTCGAAAGGATTTAGTCCTAAGTAAAATCTCAGCTGTCTATGCACATTAAGAGTGCAGAATCCTTCCCCTTTATTCTGGGGATTGCTGAAAAATGTAGGCAGGTGAATAGACTGGGTAAGAGTTAAATTGGACACTACCTGAGGCATAAAGGAGGGATTAGTTCTCAGAGAAACTCGATCTGAATGAAAACTAATGAAAGCTTCTACTGCCATTAAGGCTTGCAGCTCCGATACCCTTCTGGCTGAAGTAATAGCCAAAAGAAAAGCAGTCTTCCAAGAGAGAAACTTCAAATCTGATGAGGCAGCTGGTTCAAAGGGAGGCAGAGTAAGCTTTTCCAGGACAAAATTAAGATTCCAAGCAGGAGTAGGAGCTCTTCTGGGAGGTCTAAGAGTGCTAGCTCCCCTAAGGAACCGTTTCATCAAGGAGTGAGAAAAAATGGGTTGCTCAAAGAAACAAGGAGCAGAAATTGCTGAAGCATGAATTTTGATTGAAGAAAAGGAAAGTCCACCATTAAGCAAACCTGCTAGGTAATCAAGAATGAGAGAAAGAGTAGGGTGAGAAAAGTCTTCTCCTTTAGCCACATCCAAGAGCAAAATCTCTTCCATTTGTCTGCATAGGATTTTCTGGTACTAGGCTTCTTGGCCTCATGAAGAACTTCAACCACCTGTTGGGAAAGATTTAAAGTATTAGCCAGATAGTTAAATGCAGAGTTTAAAGATGAGGATGAAGGAACTTCCCCCCTTCCTGAACCAACAGATCTGGTACCAGGGGAAGATGTCAAGGCCGAGCCTGGGAAAGGCTGCGAAGAAGGGGATACCAATGCTGCCTGGGCCAATCTGGTGCGATCAGAATAGCTTTTGGCTTTTTGTCCCTTATCTTTAGCAGCACTCTGGGAAGAAGAGGCAGAGGAGGGAATGCATAAACTGAGAGATGTGTCCATGGGAAGGACGTTTCCACCCCTCCAAGCTTTGTTGTGAAACTCCCTGGTGCAGAAGGTTGGAAGGAGATGATTGGTGTGAGGAGAAAAAATCCACTTGTGGGGTACTCCAAAGCTGAGTGATGCGATGGAAAATGGCCCTGTTCAGTTGCTACTCGTGAGGATCCAGAACATGTCAGCTCAAATGATCTGGCAAGGGAGTTTAGCCTCACTGGAAGATACTGGGCTATTAGATGTATGCCCATGGAAGCTGCTATGGACCATAGTCTCATGCTTTGTCTGCACAAGGGGTAAGAGTGAGTCCCCCCCTGCTTGTTGATGTACCACAGGACTGTGGTACTGTCTGTCCTGATCAGCAGAGTCCCAGGGTAAAGTAGGTCCTTGAAAGCCAGCAAGGCCTGCTGCACTGCCATCAAGTCTTTTAAGTTTATGTGCAAATGAATCTGCTGGGTGCTCCAAGTCTCCTGTATGCCCCTGCCTTCCAGATGAGCCCCCCATGCAACATCTGATGCGTCTGTGGTGAGAGTCTGGCTGGCAGGTGGTGGGCGGAAAGGCAGACCCTTGTTCTGAGAACAGGCTGTCACCCACCAGAGGAACCCCATCTGTAGACAGGGAATTAGGGGAAGAATCCAGTCCAAGTCCGGCGTGTGTTGACACCAAAGATTCTTGAGGTACCATTGAAGTTTACACACGGGATCATCAAAATACATGAAGCCATGAACCCCAGTGCTTGCAGGAATTACTTTGCAGAGAGCTGGGTCATGCTTGCCAAGTTCGTGAAGTAAGCCGAAAAATCTTCTTGCTTCTCTTGAGGGAGGAATGCCACCTGGGTGGCAGTATTCAGACTCACTCCCAGGAAAACAATCTCCCTTGTAGGAACCAACTTTGACTTCTTTTCGTTGAGAGTGTAACCCAAAGAGGCAAGAATGTTCTTCACGAAGTCCAAATTCTTTTCTAGCTGTTCTGGGGAGTTTGCTTGAATGGGACAGTCGTCCAGGTAAAGATAAATTTGAATGTGCAAAAAGCAATGGCTGGAGCCAGTCACTTTGTAAAAACTCTGTGGAAGCAGTAGATAAGCCAGAGGGCAGTGCAGAGAATTGAAAGTGTTGCTCCCCAGCCCTGAAGCGGAGGAACTGCCTGCAACTTTACCTTACTGGGATGTGCAGATAAGCCTCCTTGAGATCCAAAGTTACCAGCCATGAATCCTTGCCCAGCATTGGCAGTAACTGTTGAAGGGTGAGCATCTTGAATTTGGGAATCACCAGAAAAGTGATTAGAATAGACAAATCCAGAAGAGGGCGCCAGGTGCCCCCTTTCTTGGGTACCAGAAAAAGTCTTGAATAAAAACCTTGGCCTGCCTGATTTGCAGGAACTGGCTCTATAGCCCCCAAAGTAAGAAGAGAAGAAATTTGAATTTCTACCTCTGCCCTGAGAGTTCTGGGTATGTCTGGGTACCCCTGCAGAACAGGGAAGGTGTGAAAATAAAACTTGTAGCCTTGGTTTACTATATTTAGCACCCATTTGTTGTCTGTGATGGTAGACCACACCTCTGCGAACCTGGCTAATCTTCCCCCCAAAGGAAACCCAGGGTCCACAGATATAGGCACAAGAAGGCCGGAATCACTGAGAATGCTTGCTTTGGGAATCTGGCTTAGAACTCCCCGATTTAGCAGAAGAAGAATGTCATTGTTTAGCCCTTTGAGGGGCCGAAGCCTGTCCTCTGGAAGATCTGAAACCCCTATGCCTATAGCGACCCTGCTTGCCAGGATCAGGAAAAGACCAATTTTTGGAAGGATAATACCTACTGAACCGAAGAGGCTGAACCTGAAGGAAATCTTTTACAGCTTGCATAGATTTCGCCTTAGCCTCCAACTTCTTCAGTACCTCCTCAGCCTTATTACCAAAATGATTCTCTTTGTGCAAAGGAACATCCATCAATTCTGATTTAACAGGATCTGAAAGAGGCTGCTCCCTGATCCAAGCATGCCTTCTAATAACAGAACCAGTGGTTGCTGTTCTGCAGGAAGCCTCCGTGTCAAAACCACAACAAAGTGAATGCTTATTAACTAAAGTGGCAGAATTCAGCAAGTCTTGTAAATCTTTGTTCTCAGACATGGAAGGAATATCCCCAAGTTTAGCCTTAATAGCCTCCAAAGTATGCTGCTGATACTTACCATGTGAAAAAGGCAATTTACAGATCTAATGGCAAGAGTTGCAGAAGTAAAGACTTTTTTACCCCACCTGTTGAAGGCCCTAGACTCCTTATCATAAGGCACAGTTTTTTTTAGCAATAGTAGCCTTAACACCTTTGGGACCTTGAGAAATAATTTCAGGATCAGCAGTAGGGTTTTTAAAAATAAATTGATGAGAATCAGGAACCCTATAATACCCATCAGGTTTTCTGGGGGCAGGAGGCACAGAATTAGGAGTTAAAGAGTTTTCCATGAAAACATCATCCACAGCTTCCAATACTGGAGGTATATAGCCAAATATAGGCAAATGCAAAAATTCCCTGATTCTTTTCTTAGACTGAGGGAAGTCCTGACAATCCCATTTAAAGTGCTCCCTAAGAGTATTCAAAGTGTCCCCAAAGGAAAAATCTTCTGGAGGGGAGGCAGAAGGGATAGAGTCCTCAGCATCAGAATCCTCAAAGCCAGAAAAGTTGAGAATTTCCTTCTTCACCAGCAGAAACACTGGAAACCTCAGAATCTGAGACAGACAAAACATCAGGAGACAATTCCCTAGCCCTCTTGGAAGGGGGGGAGATGAGAGACCCTAATCAGGGAAAGAAGATCCCCAGCCATCTTTACCAACTGGGACTGAGGCACAGGAAGGGAGGCCGACGCCTGCTTGTGAGTAGGTTTGTGGCTGGAAGGTTTGCTAGCAATCCGGAGGGACTCGGGAGGCCTAGCAACTGCAGAAGTCTGAACTAAGGTAGTTGGTCTGGTTCTGGTCTCATGTCGAAAAGAAGAGGCGTCAGAAGCCAGTGCCTGCATAGCGGCTCGGGACCCATCTGAGGCAGTGACAGACGGAGGGTCTGAAGATGAAATAGCAGCCTGTGGCACGGAGGACTCCAAAAAGGTCTCAGCAGAGGCCTGCGGCTGAAAATCTGCGGACTGCAGGGGCTGCGAAAACGCCTCACTGACTACCGCTGTGCTAACGACCAATTTCACTGGTGCGTCGTCAGCAGATTTAACCCTAGGCCTGTTGCGGTCCTTGTCTTTGCATTTCCTAGGTATATCCAAAGTCAGGAGTCCAAAGACACCATAACGACGGACTTAGGCCAGACTCCGAAATGCTTATACAAAATCTTAACTCTATGGCGTATGGTACACGGGTTAAAGGAAGCACAGAGATCGCAGTTAGGGATGTCGTGCTCAAGGGCCAAACAAGTTATACAATAGGAATGAAAATCACAGTGCGGAATCTGTTTTCCATAGGCAAGGCAGTTAACAAATTTATCTGGCATTCGTTAAAGTCAGAAAAGAGGATCCCCAACAGGGTACTTATCTGAAGGCGTCTTCAACTTGGTAGTTGGAAAGCAAAAAGAAGGTAAACGGCCGACCGGCACTACTGCAAATTGCATCTGCTTTGGGCTCTGTGGCAAGAAAGACTGAGGAAATGGCATTGGCTGCCTCCCTTTATACCGGACGTTTTGACATCTGTTTTACAACTGGCGCCAGGCGTCATATAAGGACGACTCTGGTATTCAGGCCGACTGAAGGCTACCGGAAGCCGGATAACCCATATGTTAGGACTGCAACAGTGAAACACGAAGAACATCAGACCCCAAGATGGGAAGGGGTGGATCCGAAATGGTAGGTGTCAGAGATCTCCGGGGGGTGGAAAGAACCCTTTCCACCACCTCGAAGGCAGGACTGCCGGTGCCTTGAGGAAGACCGCTCTGTCCTGAGTTATCAGGAGCAGGTTGACCCCGGTCACCAACAGCTCTCCATTCCGTGGGGGGAGTTGGCATTGAGGGGAAGAGAGAACTCCGAAAGCTTTGGCATGGAAGTCATTCCCCAGACACTACATCGAGGCTTTGCCTCCAAGAAGTCCTTGGCCCCGACTGCAGTCATAACTGAGTAAGCCAAGGAAGCAGAAAGGACTATTGGCCCGACAGACCGGCACCAGGGGCTGACGGATCCGGGAGCTCTGAAATAGCAGGCTGGATCTGAGAAGGAGGAACAATCCTGCACAGAGAGGCTCTGTTCGCAGATCCCACTGGGGATGGAACTGGAAGGACCCCCATCTGGATCTGTGCAAGGAGAAACTTCATCAATCTGTCTACCTCATTCTCCGACAAAAGACCTGATGGACAAGGACACTAAGGAGGGTCTGGAAGGATGCCTGGGAGAAGCAACTCTCTGAGACAAGGTAGGTGCCAAGGGCTCTGGCCCTAAAGAGGAAGTAGGAGAATGGGGAGAAGATTAAGACACTAGAATCGGAGCCGGGGAACTCTGCTCCAACAGTCTCGGGGCCTTCTTGGAAGGCACCGACTCAGCAGAAACGGAGGGGGTCTGGGGACAGTTTCTTATGGTCCCTGGCCTCCTTAGATTTTTTTAGAGGTATTTTCAGCCCCTGGAACAGAAGCAACAGCATAAGGAGGAGGGGGGAATAAGACCCCTAAGCACAAGCTTGGTTCTTCTATCTGCAAGGGCCTGGGGAAGAAAGGCCTTGCAGATAGAACAAGCTACCTGAAGATGGGCAGGGCCTAAACAGTAAAACGCACTCCCTGTGGGCATCAGATACAGGGATCTTGTGCTCATAGGAAGTGCATTTTTTTTTAAATTTCTCTGACATGACAGAAGGAAGAGAAAGGAAGAAAAAAAGGAAGAGCCACAATGAACACGCGCCAAGAGCACTACACTACAGAAAAATACAATTTTTTTTTTTTTTACAAGCAGAAAGTGAGAGGGAAGGAAAATAAAGAAAAGGAAGGTCAACAGACAAACTGCTTATACTACCACAAAAACTCTAAATACCAGAGAGGAGCTCTGACAGAGCATTACGATGCTATCACTGAATGTGGCAAACTGGACCTGCGGTATCTCAGAGGAGCTAGGCGTTATGGAAAGGTTGGGAGGAGCTCTAGCTTTGGATCCTAAGCATGTTGATGGCTATGTCAGTTCCAAGTTCAGAACCGGGAACCCACAGGTTTGATGAGTTTGATGAAGCCATCAGATCTAGTGCTCCAGCCATGAGCCCTTTGAAATTTTCCCTCCATAATGTATCTGTGAAATGACTTCAGATTGAATTTACTGACCTAGGTAAATGAGAGCCCTGCAATATGCCTGTAAGGAAAATAGGTCCTCCAGGTCCTTCAGATCTAGGCAGAGGAAATGGGACATTGGGAGAGAGATGTTGTACAAGATAGGGGAAGATAAAAGGGTCCAGTATTATGTTAAGTATGTAACTACTGTATCCTATTCATCCCATTTGTCTGATTCGACTTGTGGGTCAGAATCCTCAGGTACCTCTTGCTCAGGTGGTATCATGACAGAAGACCTTTGAGGATACTGACTCTATAGGATACTCTAGATCTAGAAATTGCCCAGCTTATAATGCTTAGCAAAGGTGCATAAGGAAGCCCCATGTAGCAGCTGTAAAAATCTCATCGAGAGAAGAATTCCTGAAGGCAGCAGTGGGTACGGCAACCAATCTAGGCACTTGGTCTAAGTGGTAAAGGGCAACTGCTGGAAGCACAGACAAAGGTTATGCAATCTGAAATCCATCTGGAGAAAGTAATTTTGGAAACTTTCAACACCAATGTAGTAGGGGCAAAGCACACAAACAGTTGGGGGGTTTCTTTCTGATGGACTTGGTTCTATGAAAATAGAAGCGCAAATGTCCTAAGTGTGAAGCAAAAAACAGCGAAAATTGCCTCTGCACATCCTAAGTGTGAAGCAAGTATTCTCCTCTGTTGGACTGCATGCCCCCGTTTGAAGGAAGGAGTGGTGCATAAAGAGACCCTGTTTTTGTGAAAAACTTAAGGTGGAGAAAATGATAAAGCGTGCAACTCACAAGTTTATCTGGCTGATATTATTGCCATAACGAATAAGGTATTCCAAGACAGAAACTTTAAAGAGGTGGCAGATGCTGGCACAAACAGGCACTGATTAAGGCCTCTAAAGAAAATGAGATTCCATAGAGGGACTGGCTCCCTAACTGGAGGATGAAGAAGGAGCGCACCCCTAAAAAAGGCCTTTCAGAGGCTGAAGAACAGGAACCAAAACAGTGGTGAAATTAGAAATTGTAGTTAGTTGTGCCTTAACAGCTGAATAGCTGGAACCTGAAGAAAAAAGTTGGGAAAGAAAGCAAAGCAACTGAGGATTGGATGCACTCAAGGGACTTGTTCACTGGGCAGCTGTCTGAGCTGCAAATTATGTCCACTTGCTCTTGTAAACCCTATCAGTAGAAGTCTTCTGGGAGGCAGAAAGAATATGCATTACTTCTTGAGACAATGAGAGGTCTCTTGTGATTAGTGGAAAGGGAGAAATCATGTAGTTGGTCTGAGACTATGGAGATCTGGGTGAGGCAAACCTGTACTGGGATATAACTGCATGGGGGGGGGGCTCCCTGTGAAACCTGAGAACAGGGAACCAGATTTGCAGGGCCCAGTATGGGCAGATGAGGATCAGTGTGGCTTTGCATCTGATCGATTTCTAGATAAACCTGGACATTTGGGGATTGGGTGGGCATAAAGAAGCCCAGATGGTCACTGTCCAACCACAGAATCTCATTGGGACTCCTCCTTTGGGGGACATAAGGCAAAACAATTGCTGCACTTGGTGCTGCTTGGGGAGATGAAAAGATTGCAGCAAGAATAGCTTCAGTGGCAAAAGACCTGATATGCCACTTGTGGACTGAAAAGACCACTTGTGAAACTGCTGAAATATCTTTACAGCTGCAGAAACTTTTCCCCACACTTCTGCATTAGAGTAGTCTGCAATACTGTGGTGAAATTTCTGGACAGTCCCCCACCCCTCAGACCCTATACTACTTTGGTTCACGGTAATTTAACACTTTTGCTTATTTTTAAACAGAAAAGTTTCTCTGGTGAAAGCTATTCCCTCAGCCACAAACGTCTGCTGAGACTTTTCCAGCCTGTTTACATCTACACAGACCCAATGATATCTATCAGCAACCTATTTACCCAGCACACCACAAAACTGCAACTTCGTTCTACACAAACCAACAAATCACCTCCCCTCCTCCTTTCACATCTCCCCTTGCTTTTAATTATTACTTTCCACTTCATCATTACACTACCAACTCACTCTACACAGTTCTGCCGCTGTAACTACATTCCTTCACACACAGCCACACTACTATAACAGATTTGCAACACAGAATACACCATGACATCTTTTCCTTCCAGAACCAGATTTTCTACTTTCAACTTTTACTCAATCACTAACAACCTTCTTGACACCACCCTCATACACACTGTACAACCAATACTCTTCACACACACAGGCACACACAGACACACACAGACACACACACACACACACACACACACACACACACACACACACACACTACATGCTAACACAAACCTCTGCATACTAAATAAATACCCAACCTCTCCTCTAACACTCCCAGTGCTAACTCCACCACATCTAGTATTATGACAGCTCAATCAGCTCTACAATACTTCTTACCCTCCACCTCCTCAAACATACCATCCTAAAACAAAATAAACTATATTACACACCAGGAACAGAAAGCAAATGCATCAAAAAGTTGTTTCCCAATCACCATTTCCCACCTTCACTACAACTCTGTGCAGACAACCACCCTAACCCTGGTCCAGTTTAAGACCTCACCCCGATTACCACCCCCTCCTCCCCAAGTGCTATCAACTCATTATCATTAAAACAAAAACTATGGATCAAAGGGTTAAAAAAATTTGTCAATATTAACCTCAGAAACATCTTCAACAAAGTTGTTGACGTGCATGGATTCATAATCACACCACATCTCAGACTCACTACTCACTAGTAACTACAGACCTACTTAAAAGCCACTATCAAAGACACTGCATTTCTTCTGCCAGGTATAGCATACTTAGAGCAAACTACAAAGGCAAAAACACAAATGGATTAGCTATCATATATCTTAACCAGCACAACTATCGCCAAAATATGCAGAAATCCTCATTTTCCATCTTAAACTTAACTCGTACAAGATGTATGTTACTGCAGTATACAATCCTCCTGGAAATATCTCCATCACATATGACATTATCTTGGGTATCCATCAATATACATCATGAAACTTAATCTTAGCAGACTTTAATACAGACTGGTTCAAAATTATGTCCGACACCTCTGCTGCAAGCAGTAATCTCTACGGCTTTAAACAACTTATACAGACTCCAATGAGATGCAATAAAACCACTAACAGAGCATCACTGTTAGACTGGATACAATCAGAACCTTGTAATATCTCTATCATGTGTACTTTACCTGATACCCTAAGTGACCATCAACCTATGTTTCGGAATAAAATCCCTAACCACTCTGCTCGGCAATACTACTACAGCTTCAGTGCAGAGGCTTTTACTTCTACTCTAAAATCTTACAACTGGACATATTTAACACACTACCTTTCAATGAAGCAACACTTGAATTTAACAAAACCTTCCCTTACTATAATAAATTAACATGTCCCCAAGAAAGAGGAGGAGTTAAATTAAACCCTGCTCCCTAGCTATCACACAAAAGTAACCAGCCAATGAGACTAAAGGACAAAGCCTGGAAATCATGGCAAACTGACACAGAAAAATTTACAATACTTCAGGCACTCCAAAGGTAAAAGAACAGAATGAAACTGAACACAATGTCACTACTGCAGCATGCAGGAAACACCCTAAAACAACCCAAAACTCTTTTTGGCATCTATCAGAAACTTGCTACACTCCGGTCACTATTCACAACCAATCACCCGAAGATCTCCTAACAAAAACAGCTGACAGATTTATCACTTTGTACAATTCATCACCTCAATACTAAAAGCTAACACTGTGTACTCAAAACATTTGCTAGAATCCAACTCTTACTCAGCCTATTTCTCTCTAAAACTAGTATCCACCCTATGAGTTAAAAACTTTCACGAACAGAAAACTATGACCCCGACCACAGACAGTCTTCCACCAGAACTGCTGAAAATAGCTGCTGAGGGCCCTTGCCTATTCCATAACCATGGTAATAAATAGATCTATTAATGAACATCCTGACCCCACCACATGGGAAAAGGAATATATTGTTCCACTTCACAAGGGAGGCTCATCTTAAGACTGCTAACTTCAAGTCAATCGTTATGCTACCCTACCATATCAAAAATCCTTAAACTACTAACTGCCTCAGCATAAATAACCTTCTTTCATCAACACAATACAATTTTCAACACAACCATAGTACCACAATAGCCTTAATGCATTTTACTGAAAACAATAAAAAAATGTTTGGCAATCTAGTTTCCTCACTTCTTGACTTGTTGAAGGCACTTAAGTCTTCCATAACCTACTACTACAAAAGCTGTCTATTCAGGCCTCTCTCTGACCCTTTTCTCCTGGTTTAAAAGCTACATATCAGACAGATGCCAAGCCATCAAGTTGCAAAATGAATATTCCTCCTTTCTACCTGTCACAGTTGGCATACCACAGGGATCCATACTGGGACCATTCAGGTTTCTTGTATTCATAAATGATTTACACTAAGCAGCAAAACACACTACTCTGATTAAATATGCTGACGACTCTACATTCATCTGCTCTGTCCCTACCCTGCACAAATTACAATCACTGACTAGAGTCCTTCACATCTACTGAAACTCACAACTAATACCAAACCCAGAAAACTAAGCTACTCCTTTTCACTCTTAAATCATACTCACAGAATAAAATCAGTTTAAACCACGTCATCTACCATGAGGACAGAAATTGACTATGTATTAAACGTCTTGGAGTCACAACAGATGATGATATGAAATATGATCACCATATCCAAACAGTCAAAAAACACACCAAAAACTTGGCCTGTTGCATAGTGCTAAAGCTTTCCTCACAGATAAAGCCAGAGAAAAAGTATAGCTGTATACACTTACCATAAATGTAGATGTTTGAGTGTATTCACTGTTGCAGTCATTACATTTGGGTAATCTGCTGGCAGGTTGCCCTCAGTTGGCCTGATTAACAAAGTCTTGGGGACTGCGTCGGTTGCTTGTCTCTTCTTCCATGACGTCAGGGGGTATATAAAACATGCAGCCGACGCCATTACATCAGTTTTTCTTGCCCCAGATGTCAGGTGCCCCCCAAATGGGGAGCAAAATATATAAATATATATAATTAGAAACACAAAAATATACCTCCAAACAAAAGCAAATACACCAAAAAGGCTTTTAAGCATAGTAAAAGAAAGAAGAGGTATAGTAAAAGAAAAACAGGGGGTTGGAGAGAGGGTAACCAGTACTGCAACAGTGAATACACTCAAACATCTACATTTATGGTAAGTGTACACAACTGTGCTATGTTCATCGTGTTTCACTGTTGCAGTCATTATATTTGGGTAGATTCCCAAAGCTAAGGTTGGGAGGATGGATCTATACAGGATTAGGAACAGCTATAAGGCCCTGCAAAACAGCAGTGGCAAAGCCAGCTCTGGATTTAGAGAAAATTGGTAAGTGATAATGCTTGGTGAAAGTATGCACTGAACTCCAAGTAGCAGCTTCTAGAATATCCCTGGTAGGAACACCTCTGAGAAAGGCTGATGAAGTAGATGCAGCCCTGGTGGAATGCAATCTGATCCCCTGGGGGATAGGTTTTGCATGGTGCTTATAACCGAAATGAATGCAATGGCTTATCCATTTAGAAATAGTTTGCTTTGAAATAGCCTTCCCCTCTGCCCCTGCAGCAAATGCTACCAGCAGTTGTTCAGATTTTCTTTGAGATTTAGTCCTGTCCAAGTAGAATCTAAGCTGTCGGCGTACATCCAATGAATGCAGAATCCGCTCTCCCTTGTTCTGTGGATTGGGAAAGAAAGTTGGCAAATGAATGGACTGATTAAGAGCAACACTGGATAACACCTTGGGCATGAATGATGGATTGGTCCTGAGTGACACCCTGTCCGCATGAAAGATGATGAAAGGCTCCACTGCCATAAGGGCCTGTAATTCAGATATCCTTCTAGCTGAAGTGATTGCTAAAAGGAAGGCTATTTTCCAGGAAAGAAATTTTAAGTCTGCAGTTGCAGCTGGCTCGAAAGAAGGTAGAGTGACTTTCTCCAATACAAAGTTAAGGTCCCAGGCAGGGGTTGGAGCTCTCCTTGGTGGTCAAGTTTTTGGTCCCTCTGAGATACTGCTTCAGAAGAGGATGAGTGAAGGGGGGGGGGTCTGTGTTGTAATGAGCTGAAATGGCTGAGGCATGGATCTTTATGGAAGAAAAAGACAGGCCCTTGTGAAGCATCTCAGTTAAGTATTGCAAAATCTGAGGTAAATTGGGCACTGCTGTGCTCATCCCTTGAGACTGATTCCAGGCACAGAATTTTTTCCATTTGTCAGCATAAGATTTTCTAGTACTAGGTCTTCTCGCCTCCAAAATGACATCCATCACAGGTTTGCTGAGGGATGTTAAGGGGGAATTTAAGTGATTAGCCAAGCTGCAAGATTCAATGTTTGGAGTTGAGGGTGCAGAATTTGGTTCTCCTGCTGAGACAGTAAGGAAGGTGTCTGAGGCAGGAGCCACGGAGAAATGTGTGACACACTGCGCAGGAGAGGGTACCAGTGTTGGCAAGGCCAGTCTGGAGCAATCAAAATCATTTTTGGTTTGTCCCGTTTGACTTTTAGTAGAACTTTGGAGAGCAAAGGCAGAGAGAGAAAGGCATAGACGATGGGCTTTTCCAGTTGAAGGACAGAGCATCCACTTTCCAGGCTTTTGTGTGATGCATTCTTGTGCAAAATTTGTCCAACTGGTAGTTTTGGGGTGAGGCAAAAAGATCTATGTCTGGGTGGTTCCAGTTTTCATTCATGAGGGTCCGTGAGATTTCTGTTTAGTTCGTCTGCCAGAACATTCTGCTTTCCTGGCAGGAATTGTGCTTGTAGTTGTACTTGGTAGCTCAAGGCCATGTTCCACAATGCCATGGCTAGTCTGCAGAGGGGGTAGGAATGTGTACCACCCTGCTTGTTTATGTACCACATAACCATGGTGTTGTCCATCTTTATCAGTAATTGTCCTGGCTGAAGGTAGTCCTTGAAGGCTGTCAGTGCATTCTGTACAGCTAGCATTTCTTTCTGATTGATATGAAGGTGCATTTGATTTGGGCTCCATTTGCCCTGAATGCACTTCCCTGCCAGATGAGCCCCCCCATGCATAGTCTGATGCGTCTGTAGTTAGAGTTTGGGCTGTAGGGGGTGGTGTGAATGGCAGTTCCTTGTTTTGGTGGCAGGCCTCTGCCCACCATAGGAACTCTAGGCGCAGACAAGGTATGATAGGAATCATTGTTTCCAGGCTGTGACAATGTTGACTCCATAAACATTTTAAGTACCAATGAAGTTTCCTCATATGCAGTCTTGCATATGGAATTAGAAGAATGCAGGAGGCCATGAACCCCAAGGCTTGCAGTACTTGCCTTGCAGATAGCAGGGTTTTTGTGGCCACCTGTTTGAAGTAAGTCACCAAATGAATTTGCTTTTCTGGCGTACGGAAAGCCATCTGGACAGTTGTATTCAAGCTTGTACCCACAAATGTAATCTTTTGAGAGGGTACCAGTTGAGATTTCTTTTCGTTTATGGTGTACCCTAGACAGGTTAGAACTCTTTTTTTTTTTTTTTTACAAACGCCAGATGTTTTAGAAGAATGGCCTGGTTTTCTGCCTGAATTAGACAATCGTCCAGGTATGGATATATTTGAATATTTCTTTGCCTGCAAAATGCAATTACTGGAGCCAGGCACTTTATGAATATCCTGGGTGCAGTAGACAAGCCAAAGGGCAGTGCAGAGAACTGATAATGCATGCAGCCTGCTTTGAAGCGTAGGAATCTTCTGCAAGATTCCCTGATTGGGATATGCAGGTAAGCCTCTTAAGTCGAGAGTTGCCAGCCAGGCATCCTTGCCTAGCATAGGAAGTAACTGGTGAAGAGTCAGCATCTTGAATTTTGGAATGTCCAGAAAGGTGTTTAGAGTAGACAGGTCCAGAATTGGTCTCCATGATTTGTCTTTTCTGGGTACCAGGAAAAGTCTGGAATAGAAACCTTGTTCGTTTTCCTACTCTGGTACTAGCTGAATAGCGACCCATGTTTAGGAGGGAAAGAATTTGTTTCTGAGCCTCTGCCCACTGATTTGGGGGCAGGTCTGGCCACCTATTTGGAGTTGGCAGTGTGTGGAAATGAAATCTGTATCCTTGGGACACTGTTTAAAACCCATTTTTCCTGGGTTATAACTTGCCAGTTTCTTGAATGAAGAGCCAGTTTTTCCCCTCAAAGGGGCGGCTAAGAGGCAAGTGCTTGGTAATTTCAAAGGGAAGTCATTGAGACTGTTTACCATAGGGTGGTGCCTTATTGTTTCGAGATTTGGAAGTGGAAGCACCCTATTGCTTAGTTCTGAAAGTCCCTTGGGACTGAAACCTGGTGCTTTTGGAATGTCTGGGTTTGGCCATAGTGGCTCTGGAAGGAGCTGGAAAGGACCAATTCTTAGTAGGCCAATGCCTACTAAATCTAGGAGGTTGCACTTGTAAGAAATCTTTCACAGTATGCATAGATTTAATGTTACCTTCCATCTTTTTTAGAACGTCTTCAACCGTATTGCCAAATAGGCAATCCTGCTGTAAAGGAGCATCCAAAAGTTTTGCTTTAACATGATCAGGCAGAGATTGCTCCATCAGCCAAGCATGCCTTCTAAGCACAGACCCAATAACCGCAGCCCTGCAAGAGGAATCAAAACCACATTGCAAAGTATGTTTGCCAACTTGTTCAGCTGAATGCAATAAATCCTGCAAATCTTTATTCTCCACACAGTCAGAAATCAACATCATTTTCTGTTTAAGCAGTCCCATGATATGCTGTTGATATTTTAGCATATGAAATTGACAGTTTAAAGTCCTGATTGCTAAGGTTGCAGAAGTATAAACCTTTTTACCCAATCTATCCAGCGCCCTGGAGTCCCTATCAGAAGGGGTAGGATTTTTAGCAGAAGAAGCCTTAATGCCCTTGGGCCACTGAGAAATAGTTTCAGGGTCCGCAACAGGATTCTTGAAGAGGAATTTGTGGGAGTCAGGAACCCTGTAGCACCTGTCTGGTTTGCTAGGGGCTGGAGGCAAGGAATCAGGGGGCCATACTGGATTCCGAAAACACATCATCAACAATATCTAATACAGGAGGTACAGCCAAAGGCCTATGCTGAGGAAGAAGGAAATCCCTAAGCCTCTTTTTGGATTCAGAGAAATCCTGACTTTCCCAGTGGAAATGCTCCCTTAAGACATGTAAAGTTTCCCCAAAAGAGAAATCCTCAGATGGAGAAGCAGAGGGAATGGAATCCTCTGCATCAGAGTCCTCATAAGTAGGTATGGACAAATCCAGATCATTAGAAGAGTCAGAAGAAACAGAGCCCTGTTCAGAAGATTCATAGTCAAATTCAATCCTAGGCCTCTTGGGGGGGGGGGGGTTGACTACCCCTGATTAGAGTAATTAAATCTTCAGCCATTTTGATCATTTGTTTTTTAGGCATAGGGGCCAGAACATGTGGCCTGGGCATCGGTTTTTTAGACATAGATCGAGATTTAGGCCTTAACACTGAAGTTTGAGTCGGTTTAATATGCAAGTCTGTAGGCCTGAATACACCCTCAGAATCCGGTGCCTGCTCAGCGGCTCAGGACCCATCCAAGGTAGAGACATCCGCGGGTTCCATAAGTGAAGTATCTTGCAGCATACCGGACTCCAAATGGGTCTCAGTAGAGGTCTGCGAATCAGAAGTAGTGGGTATCAGGGGCTGTGAAAGCGCCTCACTGAGTACCGGCGAACTGGCGACTGGCTTAGGAGAAGGTCGTCAGCAGTTATGGACCTCAACGGCCTGTCTGTCTTTTTCTTTGCGTTTTTTCATTATTTTGGTAGTCCGATGGCTAACCAATGTCATTTCTGGATAATTAAATCGAGAACCGAAATATTTTGAAGCAAAAATGCACCGACGACGGATAGTGCATTGATTAAATAAAGGACAAAACCGACAGCAAGGTACGTCGTGGTCAGGGCCTAGGCAAGGAATACAGTACAAATGAAAGTCCTTATGAGGTATTTGCTTCCCACAAGTAATACAATTATTAACTTTTACTGACATCGGTAAAGAGCAAGAAAAAGTTTCCCCAAAAGGGTACTTAGCTTTTAGTTGAAGACTGTGGTTCTGAAACACGAAAACAAAAATTTCAAGAGTCGGCCGACCGACACTTGCGAACTGCTTCTGCTTCGGGCACCGCGCGGCAAGAAAGACTGATGTAATGGCGTCAGCTGCATCTTTTATACCCCTGATGACCTGACGTCATGGAAGAAGAGACAGCAACCAACGCAGGACCCAAGACTTTGTTAATCAGGCCGACTGAGGGCAACCTGCCAGCAGATTACCCAAATGTAATGACTGCAACAGTGAAACACTATGAACATCTGCAAAACCTTACTTACTTCCCATGCTGGTATGCACCTCTCAAATCTTTACAAACCTGACACTCCACTGGAAAAAAAAAATAACTCTAATGTTATAAAAAAATTATAACATATGATGCAAATTTCTCTTACCATACGAAATACTGCCAAACCCTCAGAATGACCTGGAATGAACTAGTCCACATCATTCAGAGCCCAGCTTCTACCAGTCCATAATTTAATATACAACTAGGATAAATGCCCACCCCTTTAACAATGATCCAGATCTATAACCTACACCACACACACAATGTACAAAATGTCTAAACACAGCAGGAGGAGCCACTCCACCTATGCCTCACCCAGCAAACTAAACTATACTGCAGACTTTTAAAGCAGATCTTAAAAAGTGTCTAAAAATTCTGTATCTGCTGCAATGTTCATCCACCAGAATAAAATGTGCACATACTCACAAGCAAATGATTTTATGTGACATGAAAAGCTTAAGTAAATTCATTTTTTTGCACATGTATAAAACTTGAATTTTTTTTTATGTAAAGACATGTATGTTGTTTTGTATGCAGCCTGTATACTCTTACTATATATTGCTATTCGCCATGTAAAGCTTGTACATTATATCATTTGTCACATTTGTTTTGTCTCACCACAGGTTTCGCAAATTGGGATACAACCAGCCAAGCCTTACAAGCTTGATCCTTCAAACTTGCTTGTAAGGTAAAAGAAGGCATAACACAGATGATAAATCCAGCCACAGTCCTAATCCATTTTTTCTGATGCACCTTGGCATGTACTATAAACTCTTGGATGAGAGATGGAAGCTTGGAATATGCAGAGCTTAGTGTACTTTGACATCTGAAGAAAAAGGAAATGCATGTCTTTCTGTATGAAGTGTGCTTTGCTGCCTTGTGTTTCTCATTTGGACTAATTTTTGTTCTGTACAGGCTTGCATTATACACATAATGGAATGGACAAGGTGTAATTGCTGCTGATAAACCACTGGCAGTAGCCCTGACTGAGTGCACAGTTGTTTGGTGCTCAAAAAGTACACCTAGCAACACCACAATGAACAAACATGATCTAATCCACTACGGAACCCCACCCATCATGGCTTAAAAAAGAAGTTATGTACTTACCATACAGTTCCATCTGTGCTGTCCATCTTCATTTATCCTTGACATATGGGTTCAGTTCCGCATATTGGAACTGACTCGGGCATTACTACAGCCTGGGAGAACCAAAAACTCTCAAGTGCAATTCCTGCCCAGAATGCCCCTCTCCAATTTACCTCAGATAAGAGTTTGCAGATAGAAAAAGACAAAGTATAATCTTAACACCTGTTAGAGGCCATATCTGGTGTCACATATGAAAAAATGCATAACTAGGACCACAATTCATTCCACCAAGAGTCTTGAATGAGAAGGGGACGGAGGGTGGGGAGTCAAAGATAAATAAAGATGGACAACACAGATGGAACGTTACGGTAAGTACATAACTTCTTTATCTGAAATTGTCTATCTTCATTTATCCTTGACATAAAGGACACAGTCTCCAGCTACCTCAGATTCTGGGACGACTCATGGAAGGATGTTCTTCAGCACCATATAACCAAATGACACTCTTCCCCTAGAGACCAAATCCAATCTGTAATGAGTAATAAAGGTATGTTGGGAAGCCCATGCTGCTGCTGCACAATTATTCCCATGGAAGACTTAGAATGAAACACTGCTGAAGCAGCCACAACTCTGGTAGAATGTGCCTTAACAGGCCCTGGTAATTCAACTTTCCTCCTGTAGTATGTGAAGGAAATCTTTCAGGCATCTTGATAAGGTAACCTTGGTAACTGGCTTGTCCATTCTAGTACTTGAAAAAGAAACGGCTAGCTGCCCAAACTTCCTTATGTCTTTTGTTCTATGAAAACAGAAAAAGAAGTTATGTTCTTACCATAATGTTCCATCTGTGTTGTAGCTCTTCATTTATTCCTTACTGAGGAGTTTTGGTTCCGTCCTCGGAACTGACCTGGCCAATACACAAGCTCGCGTAAGCCAAAAACTCTTGAGCTAAGTCCTACCCATAGTTCCCCTCTCCTTTATTCAGCTCGAGTTTGCCCATCAGGAATAGAGACAATGGAGGCCCAATCTGAGCAGATGTCCTATTAGGCAGTCAGGACCAAAAACAATCCCCCAGGAGTCCTTGGGTAGGGAGTAGGAGGGCAGGACGTAAGGAATGGATGACGCTCTACAACATAGAAGGAACATTATGGTAAGAACATAACTTCTTTATCTGATGTTGTAAATCTTCATTCATTCCTTACTGATAGGACCAAGTCCCCAGCTACTTTATGTCCTGGGAGGCCCTATGGAAGGATATTCCTGAGCACCACTGAGCCAAAATATGCTCTTCCCCTGGAGGCCATATCCAATTTGTAATGTTTGATAAAGGTATGGGGGGTTGCCCAAGTGGCTGCTGTGCAGATGTCATCCACAGAGGCTCTGGAATGAAATGCCAACAAAATGGACACTGACCTGGTGGAATGAGCCTTGGCTGTAGTAGGTAAAGTTAATTTGCTCTGTTGATAGACAAAGGTAATGCAATCTCAGCCATTTTGACAAGGTGACTTTGGAAACAGCTTTGCCCAATTTGGGGCCTGAAAAGGCTAAGAACAGCTGGTCTGACTTTCTGAAAGATTTAGTTCGGTCCAAGTAAAAACGTAGTTGTCTATGTAAGATGTAAGTGGTATTCAGCTTTGCTAGAAAATTTAGGGAAAAGGACTGGTAAATCAATGGACTGGATGAAACTTGAATTTGAAATAACTTTGGGCAAAAAAGAAGGGTTAGTTCGAAGTGATATTCTCTCATTATGGAAAATTAAATAAGGGCAATTTACACACAAAGCTTGTAACTCTGATATCCTCCTGGTTGAGGTGATGGCTACCAGGAATAAGATTTTCCAAGATAAAAACCTCATGTCATATGTGGCAGATGATTCGAAGTATGAACAAGTTAGTGTTTGTAGGACCAAAGTCAAATTCCAAGGTTCAGTAGGATTTCTAATAGGTTGTCTCAGGTACAGAACTCCTTTCATGAAGGTTTTGCAAAGACAATGGGACATTAATGAAGAATCGTTAAAGCCATCATGAAAACTGGCGACAGCCGCTAAGTGAACTGTAATGGTAGAGGCTGAGGCTCCTGAAAAGAGTAGAGTAGAGAGGTATTCCAAGACCTTATGGACTGGGATTGAGAATGGGTCTAGTCCTTGTTCTTTAGCCCAGATTACAAACCTGACCCATTTGCTGTGACCGAGTTTCCTGGTGGAAGGTTTATGAGAAGCCAGGAGACACTCTCGCACTGGGAAAGATAGGTTCCTTTGTCTGGCAATCAGCGGAAGTGGTGATGCCAAGCGGTCAGCTTGAGACTGTGAAGGTCGGGATGGACCAGCCTCTGTGGGTGAAATAGGAGTCCCGGGATTGGATTCAAGGTCCACAGACGGTGAACCAAGTGAGGCCATAGAAAGGGGAACCAAACTTGACAGGGCCAACAGGGTGCAATGCGGATTACCTTGCTTCTCAGCCATTGCATTTCCTTTAAGAACTGTGGAATGAGGGGAATAGGGGGAAAGGCATACAGTAGACCTGGGGGCCAATCGAGTATCAGAGCATCTCTCGGGGACTCCCCTGAGGGGGATCAGGGTGAAGAAGCTGCTGCATTTGTGGTTCAAAGGGGAAGCAAAGAGGTCACAGCACGGCCGGCCCCAACGACAAAAAAAAAAAGTGTGTCGCTACTACAGAGTTGCGAGACCACTCGTGAGGCATCAAAATGTTTCTGCTCAGTTTGTCTGCAATCAGAATGGAGTTCCTGGGAATGCGCGTTGCTAAGTGAAAGTGGTTGGAAGCTATCGCCCATTGTCACACTCTCAGGGCTTCACAGCATAACGGGTAGGATCTGGTTCCTCCTTGCTTGTTGATGTGCCAGACTACTGACATATTGTCTGACTGGATAGCAACTGTCCCCGACAGAAGAGTTGTTTGGAATGCTTGGAATGCTTGCAACGCTAGGAGCACCGCCCTCAGTTCTAGGACACCGATATACAGTTTGGCCTCTAAGGGGGACCAAGTGCCTTGGACTGTCTTTCCCTGAAAATGCCCCCCTCCACCCCATCAGGGAAGCGTCCGTGGCCACTGTGGTTTTGGGGTGAGGGGAGGAAAAGGCACGACACCATAACTCCTCCTCTGGCTTCATCTACCAATGTAGATCTTGTTTGCATCGGTTTATGCAGATTGGGTAAGACATCGGGTGTGTTAAAGGAACTCATTGAGATGCTAGGAGCCATTGGAGCAGCCTCATGTGGAATCTTGCCAGTGGAACCAGCGTGACTGTAGCAGACATCGAGCCCAGGAGTTGTAGAACCAGTTAAGCTGGGACAAGATTTTGAGAGAGGATTACCTGAAGTTGAGATCTCAATCTTAGTAGCCTGTGATGAGGTAAGGCGACATGGCAGGATATGGTGTCAAACATTGACCCAATGAACTCTAAGCTTTGAGATGGTACAAGCTTTGACTTTTCTGTGTTTATTGAGATGCCTAGTTTTTCTGCCAGATTTTGAGTGTAGGATATGGCTTGAAGCAGTAGACTCCTCGTTGGAGCTGTAAGGAGCCAGTCATCTACATATGAAAACATGCAAAATCCTTGTAGTCTTAGGTGGTTTGGTCTGCTGAGCTACTACTACTTGCCATGCATTTGATGAACACCCTGGGGGCTGTGGAGAGACCAAAGGGCAGTACTCAAAACTGGTAATGACTGGATTCCAGCCGGAAGCAGAGGTATCTTCTGGATCGTTTGTCCATTTTTATGTGGTAATATGCATCCTGAAGATCTACAGAGCACATCCAGTCATCCTTCTACAGAAATGGAAGAACAGAATGAACTGTGACTATCTGCAATTTTGCTTGTTTGATGAACTTGTTCAGTACACTGAGATCCAAAATTGGTCTCCAGTCCCCTGTCTTTTTTGGCACTAAAAAGAACTTAAAGTAAAATCCGGATCCTATTTGGTCTGGTGGGACGGCTGGATGACTCTTTCTTAGAAGTGTTAGGACTTCTAGTGTTGCTGCATCCCTCTGACTGGGTGGAACGTTGGGGATTCATCTTAGAGGGCTGGGATAAAGGTCGAACGGGATATGGTAACCTCTGGTCATTATCCTCTGCACCCAAGAGTCTAATATTATTGATTGCCAGGCTGAGTGGTACAGGGTGAAACGTCCCCCAACTGTTTCCAGAGGTAAGCAATCAGGCCACTCTTCATGAGCGCTGATAGGGCTGACCAGAGAAGGAATCTCTGAAGCCCTGGTTTCATGGGCCCCCTCTACCACAGTAGGAGAGTCTTCCGGATGTGTTCTCCCCTCTGCCCCAGGGGGATTGCTCGCCACGTGTGTCATGTAAAGGCCCTTGGGATTTTTTTGAACCACATATTTCCGCCTCTCTGATTCCTGGAGTAGGATCGTTAAGGGGTGGAAAAGCATAAGTGCATCCAGGCATAATGTCTCATGACAATGCCTGAAGCTGCTGCTCTGGCTGCCCCCTCAGTTGTATGAGCTATCAACTGCATGGAGGAGTTAGAAATGGACTCTATGGTGGCAAGCTGAGAGGCGGCTATCTCGCACCTCTTCAGGTAATACCTCTGCCAAAGTACCTGAAAGGTCTGTAATCAGGTCCCTTTGAAGACGTGTAAAATGTGCCATGTAATTCAGTGACCATACGGCAAAGGTCGCTGAAGCACAAGTCCACTTCCTTAGTCTACTGTCCGGGATTCCCTGTTCAGAGGATGGACAGTCAAACTTTCTTCCACAAGTTCTTTCTTAGCGGCCACCGCCACAATGGGGGAGGAGGTACTAGATAGTGGCTGTGGCTCTTGTGGAGTGAGGCCTGATATTTTCAGGAGCTGTTCTTTCCATGAAAAGAGTAGCAGAAAATAATGCAATGTCTGTTTGAAATTGCTTTTCCTTTGCACTCCAGTTGCATGCTACCCCAGAAGTTGGTCAGTTTTTCTGGTTTTAGTTCTGTAATAGCTTGGTTCAAGGATACCCTGGATACCACCCTGTCATGGTGAAAAATAAGGAAAGGCTGCCTGCCCATCAGTGCCTGTAACTTCGGGATACTCTTCTTGCTGAAGTGATTAGAGAGAAAAAAAGTTTTCCAAGATAAGAACTGTAGTAAGTCTGATGCTGCTATGCAATTTCCAGGCAGTCAGCTGCAGTGTTTTTCAAGTTTGGATGCAGTGTGAAGTTGTTCAATGCGTGCCTCCCTGTTTGTTTATGTACCACATGACTGTGTATTGTGTGTCCTTTACAGAGCAGATGACCTTTGGAGAAAAATGATGATGCCTCGCGCATGCTTCACACTGCCAGCATCTCCTTTAGGTTTAGCAAATTATTCAGCTGCTGAGTCCATAGGCATAGGCTTGGAGAATGATTGGAATCATGGTTTTTATGTGCCTGTGTGTTGAGACCATACCACACATTCCTTATTGTAATTTTTCCTCATATGCAGCCTGGCATGGGATCGAGTTGCTTTTGTTTTTCTTCTGTGAGAAAGCCATCTGAGTTATTGTGTCCAGATCCGCAACCCAAAAAATCCTTTGGGGATGGCACTGAAGTTCTGATTCTGGGATTGACTGTGTATGTATCCCAAGGCCTGTACAGGTGGTATGACATAGGCCAAAAATCCTATATCCTTTGTCTGTGTTCTCCGCTTGTTAGGTCCAGGTATCCAGGTATGGGATTTGAATTGGAGATCTAGAGTCACCAGCCAAGACTCCTTGCCCAACATGGGAAGAAGTTTGCTGTAGGTCAGCATTTTTGTTTTTGCACAATGTGAGATTGTTGTTTAGTGTGATAAGTTTGATTTGTCTTAAAGCCTCTGGCTTCTGGTTTGGTGGAAGGTTTGCATCCTCCCTTCTTGGTAAAGTGTGTGGTGAAAATGAAACCTGTATCCTGTGTTTTGTATTCCATCCATTTGTTTGTTGTGCAATGCCAGTTTTTGAGAAAATCCTTAACTGTTGCACAGATTTTGCTTTTTCTTCCACTTTCTTTAGAATCTCCTGGGAGGGGAGAAAAATAAACTTTGTTTCCATTCATCTATTGATAGGAAGCCTTGACATAAGGTTCAGGAGAAGAAAGCTTTTATTCAGCTGATCTAACAAATATTCCTGGGTATGTATATGGAATTGAATTGACAAAGAAGCCTGGGCAGAAAAAGAGTAGATGTAAACCCTTTTTCCCATCTCTCTAATGAAGGCCTATGCTGTGGCAAGTGTAAGAAAGTCCCTAGTCTTTTTTAGAATCAGAGAAAAAATGACCCTGCCATTGAAAGTGTTCCTCATAGAGTGTAAAGTTTCAGAATCGCCATAAGGTGAGTATGGTTCTTCCTGATGGTCTGACAAAACAGATCCATTGTCAGGAGGAGGTTGGGAGGCCCTGTCTAGGGTGAGGTTGGGAACCCCAAACAGATATAAGGTCCTCAGCAAGACTGAGAAGAATCTGGAACTTGAAGTGGAAATGTCCAAGGAATGGTGTGTCGACAATTCTTGTGCGCTTCTTCACGCCGTGGTCTGGGCCTAAGCAAGGAAGGCAGTAGGAATGGAAATCCTGAGGTATTTGTTGTTACTTTGTCTGACATCGGCTGAGGGCAGAAAGAGTCCCCAACGGGTACTTTAGCTTTTTTAAGGCCTGAGGCAGGACAACCCATATGTTATGACTGCAGATGCATCCTTGAAGGACATCCATGTAATCTACTGCCAAACCTCTGGACCAGTGAGGGTGGTCTTCTGGTAGAGAGAGAATTTTATCAGGCCTCCGGAGAATAGGCTCAGCATTGTCAGGGGCCTTCCAGGCATGCTGCACGATGAGTTTAATCAACTCATCTGCAGGTAGGTTCAACCCAGGAAGTAGAGGGTCGAGCACAGAAGGCTTGAAAGAACAGATCCCTCAGTAGAAGAGTTGATGGGCTTCCAGTTGCCCCTCTGTTTCAAGATCTCCAGTATGTCTCTGAATGAGACATCTTCGGGGGGTGACTGTGGGGATCCTTCGCCTTCATCAAAATCTGTATCATTGGCGACAGATTCCTCAGGGCAATCCACGTGTTTCTTCTTACTTGTTCTCTTTTGGGGTGGCTCCTCAGTGGGATCTTCTAAGGAGGACTCCCAAGAGCGGGTGCCCTGGAGTGCTGCTTCCGTGCTCAAAGTCCCTGCATAGTGGGCTGCATCAACTGCATGCCAGAAGAAAGGGAAAGGTCAAGTTCTGATGCTGGAGGTGCCAACTAAATGCTTGCAGAAGCAAGAACCCTCTGCATCACCTGGAAGGCAGGCCGACCCACCTGAAGAGGGATGGGAGCTGGGAACTGAGGACAACCTTGGGACCATGGTCACATCCCGCTCCGATGAGCCCGCTTCCAGGATAGGAGCTCCGAGAGGACTAGGAGCTGCCAAAACAACCTGAACTGCAGACGGTGCCATAGAAAAAATTGGCGCCAAACTAGGAATCACAGTGCTGACAGACCAGTCACGGTCCCGAGGGTTGATCAGCTCCGAATGGCGCAAAGTCCAGAGGGTAGGCTCCGGAAACATGGAAGGTAACATAACAGGAACCAAAGATGTAGGCACCGGGATAGACATCAGTACCGAGGGCTCCAAAGCCTGAGAAGAGGTTGAAGGAGGATATGTCCGAGTCTGTGCAGAAAAACCTTCGGCTCCAGGAGGGCGGGATGTCTTGGTAGGAGTTAGAATTCCTCTGGCTGCTAACAGCTGATTGATAAGCCAGCTGATTGATAAGCCTTACTATATCCACTTCAGAAAGTCTCCTTGGTGGAACGTATAGATAGTCTGGAAGGAGAGTCAGGCCCCTCGAGAAAAGGACTATACTGCTGTCAAAAAAGGGGTTGATTGTAGGTGAGTATTTGGTCATGGGCAAAATTTCTGTTTTTGGCACAGAGGATGGAGCCGTGAAAGAAACTGTCTGTGCCAAAATTGTGTCTGATACCGAAGTAACTATCGGTACCGAAGCAGGTATAAGAGCTGCTGGTTCTGTGGTAAGTGCTACCGACTTCAGCACCACAGTGCCATTATGGTCGGAGAAGACATATTTTGTAATTTGGGTGTTGGTTCAGATACTGTCTGAGATAATTTTGGTTCCTTGGAACTTGGAGAAGTCGGAACCGAATGGCTTCTCTTTTTCTTTTCTTTTCTGGGAGGTGTTGAGTCTCCACCTCAGAAAGGGCCTCCGAAAAGGGAGTTTTTAGTAGTCCCTTAAGTATTAATTTATTTTTCCGCTCTGCCAAAGTGCGAGAGCTAAAATCTTTACAAATGTCACACGACGACTGCATCTGGAGGTGAGGAACTCCTAGGCAGTATACACATGAAAGATGCCCATCAGAGGCGGGTATCTTTCACCCACATTTGTCACAATGCTTGAACCCGGTCATTCCCTTCTTGTCAGACACCATGTCACTATTCTGGCTAACCAGACAGAAAATGTATAACAATAGTCACATGTTCTTACTAAGGATAAACACACTTACACAGAAGGAAAGAAATTACCTTTTTTTTTTTTTTTAAGGAAAGGCAGAAGGGGGAAATACCAACAATGGCGTAACTGTGCCAACAAAGGTACTAACAATACCAAAAGGTAGGAAAAAGAGAAGAAAAACTCATACACCAAGTACAGCAGTAAAGAGAAAGTACAATTTTGTACACTTACCATAAATGTAGATGTTGGAGCGTATTCACTGTTGCAGTCATCACCTGTGGGTTATCCCTGCTGTGGTAGTCCTCGGCCGGCCCGAATACCAGTGTCAATGTTTTTTTTGTGTTGGCTGCAGTCACCTGTTGTCTGATGTCAGGTCGTCAGTGCTATAAAGCAAGGCAGACAATGTCATTACATCAGTTTTTCTTGCCCTAGCCTGTCAGGAGTACAAGGAAATAAGGTAAAGTGGTCCTGGTGGCTAAAAACCACCATGGGAGGCTTATGTTCCCCTAGGGGAAGAGGATACAAGGGGGATGAAGGGAGGGAAACCAGGACTGTAAAAGTGAATGTACTCGAACATCTGCATTTATGGTAAGTGCACAAAGTACAGTTGTGTACACTTACCATAAATGTAGATGTTAGAGTGTATTCACTGTTGCAGTCATCACATTTGGGTTATCCCTGCCAGGGTAGCCCTCGACCGGCCCAAACACCAGAGGCTTAGTATTTCTGCATCGGTTGCTGTCGCCTCAGGACTGATGTCAGGTCGTCAGCAGTATAAAGCAAGGCAGCCAATGCCATTACATCAGTTTTTCTTGCCCTGTCAGGAGCCCCGAATCGAGAGCCAGGTTATGGTGGAAGAACCCTACCAGTAGAAAATAAATACCAAAAAGTCCCTTGTAAGGAGAGAGAGAGAAGAGGGGGATGGAGGGAGGGAAAAGTACAGTTGTGTACACTTACCATAAACGTAGATATTTGAGTGTATTCACTGTTGCAGTCATTACACTTGGGTTATCCTGCTGGCAGGCTACCCTCAGTTGGCCTAAATTCCAAAGTCTACGTCCGGCGTTGGTTGCTGTCGCCTCTTCCCTGACATCAGTGTGCCACGGGTATAAAAGATGCAGCAGACGCCATTTTCTTTAGTTTTTCTTGCCCCACGTCAGGTGCCCCCAAAAGGGTAGGCTAAAAATATGTCAATAAGACATGCATGCACCAAAATATATACCTTCATTTACAACCAAATACACCACATAGGTTGTATAGATTAGAGAGGTGTAGATAAGTTCCAGCAAAGAAATGGGGGATGGTGGGTGGGTAACCTGGACTGCAACAGTGAATACACTCAAACATCTACATTTATGGTAAGTGTACACAACTGTACTATGTTCTTCGTGTTTCACTGTTGCAGTCATTACACTTGGGTAGAGTCCCAAAGCAATGGTTGGGAGGCTGGAGCTAAATAGCATTAGGAGCGGCTATGAGGACCTGTGGAACTGCAGTGGCAAAGGTTGCCCTGGATTTAGAGTAGAGTGGTAAATGTTAGTGCTTTGTAAAGGTGTGCACTGAACTCCAGGTAGCAGTCTCTAAAATGTCTTTGGTTGGTACTCCCCTGAGGAAGGCTGCTGAAGTGGCTGCTTCTCTGGTTGAATGTGGCTTAATGCCCTTAGGCACTGGCTTGCCATATTGTGAATAGCAGAAACGAATACAGTGACCTATCCACTTTGAAATAGTCTGCTTTCAGATCGCCTTTCCTTGTGATCCTGCAGCATATGCCACTAGCAGTTGCTCAGTCTTTCCGAAAGCTTTGGTGCCGTTCAAGTAGAAGTGTAGCTGTCTGTGTAAGTCCAAAGAATGCAGAATTCTCTCCTCCTTATTCTGTGGGTTTGGATAGAAAGTAGGCAGATGAATAGTTTGGTTAAGGGCCACACTGGACACTACCTTAGGCATAAATGTCGGGTTTGTCCTCAGAGAAACCCTGTCTGGATAAAAAATGATAAAAGGTTCCACAGCCATGAGTGCCTGTAGCTCTGACACTCGTCTTGCAGAGGTTATTGCTATGAGCAGAGCTGTTTTCCAAGATAAAAACTTTACATCAGCTGTAGCGGCTGGCTCAAAAGGAGGCAGAATGAGTTTTTCCAAGACATAATTGAGATCCCATGCAGGTATTGGTGATCTCCTTGGAGGCCTTAAGTTTTTGGCTCCTCTGAGGTATTGCCTTAAAAGATGAGAAAAGATTGGTGGCTCTGTATTTTAATGAGCCGAAATGGCACAGGCATGAATTTTAATTGATGAAAAGGATAGGCCTTTGTCCAACATCTCAGTTAACTATTGCAAAATCTGAGGAATATTTGGTACTGCTGTGTCATTTCCTTGTGCCTGGTTCCAGGCACAGAATCTCTTCCATTTTCCAGCATAAGATTTTCTAGTACTAGGCCTCCTGGCCTCCAAAATGACATCCATCACCGCTTTAGTGAGAGGAGTGTTTTGTATGACTACATTATCTGCCATGCTGCCAGATTTAAGGTTTTGAGTTGGCTGTGCAGCATCTGACTGTTTTGTTGGGACAGTAGGTGAGGTATTTGAGGTAAGGTCCAGACTGGGCAATGAGGCAAGTTCCTTAGGATTGGATACCAGTACTGGCGGGGCCAGTCTGGGGCAATCAGTATCATTTTTGGCTTCTCTTGTCTGACCTTTAGGAGTACCTTGGGGAAGAGAGGCAGTGGAGGAAAGGCATATACTGTTAAGTTTTTCCAGCTGAAAGATAGGGCATCCACTTTCCATGCTGGTCTGTGATAAGTCCTTGTGCAGAATCTCTTTAGTTGGCAGTTGTGAGGAGAGGCAAATAGGTCTATGTCCGGGCATCCCCATTTCCTTGTTATCATGTTGAAGACTTGTGGATCCAATTTCCATTTGTGGGATCCATGAGGTTTCTGCTTAGCTCATCTGCCAGAGTATTTATCTTTCCCGGCAGGAACTGTGCCTGCAGATGTACTTGGTAAGTCAATGCTGTGTCCCACAAAGCCATGGCTAGTCTGCATAGGGGGTAAGAATGAGCGCCTCCCTGCTTGTTTATATACCACATGACCATGATATTGTCTGTCTTGATCAATAGTTGTCCCGGATGAAGTAGGTCCTTGAGGGCTGTCAGGGCATTCTGAACAGCTAGCATCCTTTTTGATTGATATGTAGATGCATTTGGTTGGCGGACCATGTGCCTTGAATACATCTTCCTGCCATGTGTGCCCCCCAGGCATAATCTGATGCATCCGTTGTCAATGTCTGCCTGGCTGGGGGTAAAGTGAATGGCTGTCCCTTGTTCTGGTGACAGGCCTTCGCCCACCATCAAAACTCCTGTTGCAGGCAGGGAATGAGAGTAATTATTGTTTCCAGGCTGTGGCAATGCTGAGTCCAAACACTTTTTAGGTACCATTGAAGTTTCCTCATATGCAGTCTTGCATATGGAATTAGTAGAATGCAGGATGCCATGAAGCCCAAAGCCTGCAGAATTTTTCTTGCAGATAATTGGGCCTTTGTTGCCAACAGTGTGAAGTAGGTAGTCAGTTGCCTTTGTTTGTCTGGCGTGAGATAAGCCATGTGGGCAGATGTATTTAAGCTTGCACCCAGGAATATTATCTCTTGAGAGGGTACTAGTTTTGATTTTTGCTCGTTGACTGTGTACCCTAGGCATGGTAATCTTTTTACAAACGCCAGATGCTGTAGTAGAATGTCCTTGTTCTCTGCTTGAATGAGGCAGTCGTCCAAGTAAGGATATATTTGAATTCCTCTTTGTCTGCAGAATGCAATTACTGGTGCCAGGCACTTTGTGAAGAACCTGGGCGCAGTAGATAAGCCAAAGGGCAGTGCAGAGAATTGATAATGCATTGAGCCAGCTTTGAATCTGAGGTATCTTCTGCATGTTTGTCTGATTGGGACATGCAGGTATGCCTCTTTTAGGTCTAAAGTCACAAGCCAAGCCTTCTTGCCCAGCATGGGCAGAAGCTGCTATAAAGTCAACATTTTGAATTTTGGTATATCCAGATATGTGTTTAGAATAGGTAGGTCCAGTATTGGTCTCCAGACTTTGTCCTTTCTGGGTACCAAGAACAGTCTTGAATAAAATCCTTGTCCCTGCTCTTGTTCTGGTACTTGTTGAATGGCCCTCATGTCCATGAGGGATGAGACTTGTTTTTGTGCCTCTGCCCATTGGTTTTTTGGTTGGTCTGGCCAACCGTTTGCCCTTGGCAGGGTATGAAAGTGAAACTTGTAGCCCTGTGACACTATGTCTAAGACCCATTTGTCCTGGGTTATTATGTGCCAATTTTGAGAAAAAAGTGCTAGTTTTCCCCCCTAAAGGCGCTGCCAGAAGATAAGTGCTTGGCGTAGGCAGGGGGAAATCATTGGGACTGTTTCCTGTAAGGCTGTGATTTCTCTTCTCCACTTTTGGAGGTAGAATCACCCCACTGTTTAGACCTGTATGAACCTTGGGGCTGGGATCTGCCTCTTGGGCGTCTGTATCTGCCCCTTTGTGGTCTGTCTGACACTGGAAAGGACCAATTCTTAGTAGGCCAGTGTCTGCTAAATCTTGGAGGCTGTACCTGTAAGAAATCCTTGACTGTTTGCATAGATTTAGCTTTGTCCTCCATTTTCTTTAACACCTCTTCTGCTTAACACCAAACAAAGTATCATGCTGTAATGGAGCATCCAATAATTTTGCTTTAACATGATCTGGTAAATTTTGTTCCTTTAACCAAGCATGCCTCCTAATGACAGAACCCGTGACAGCAGCCCTACAGGAGGCCTCCAAAGAATCAAAACCACATTGCAAAGTATGCTTTCCAACTTGCTCAGCTGCATGCAATAAATCCTGCATTTCTTTGTTTTCTGCACCTTCAGAATTTATCAACATTTTCTGTTTAAGCAGTGACATAATATATTGCTGATACTTGAGCATATGAAATTGACAATTTAAAGCTCTTATAGCCAAGGTAGCAGAGGTGTAAATCTTCTTTCCCCATCTGTCTAATGCCCTAGAATCAATGTTGGAGGGGGTATGTTTTTTTCAGTGGATGCTTTGACCCCTTTGGGACCCTGAGAAATAGTTTCTGGGTCAGCAGCAGGGTTCCTGAAAAGGAATTTATGAGAGTCAGGCACCCTGTAGTACCTGTCCGGCTTAACAGGGGCTGGAGGTAAGGAGTCAGGGGTCAGACTGGACTCTGAAAATACATCATCTACAATGTCTAACACAGGTGGAATAGCTAGGGGCCTGTGTTGAGGGAGTAAAAAAAATCCCTGAGCCTTTTCTTAGATTCAGAATAATCTTGGCTCTCCCAGTGGAAATGTTTCCTCATGGTATGCAAGGTTTCCCCAAAAGAGCAATTCTCAGGAGGAGAGGCTGAAGGGATAGATTCTTCAGCATCAGAATCCTCATAGGGAGGAAAAGAGTATTCCCGATCAGAAGAGGAATCTGAAGAAATGGAGACCTGATCTGAAGATTCATATTCTGTCTCTTGCCTAGGCCTCTTATCAGGAGGGGGATGGGAACCCCCTGATCAAAGTAATCAAGTCTTCGGCCATTTTGAGCATTTATTTTTTGGGCATGGATGCCTGACCATGAGACTGTTGTACTTGTTTCTTTGTCTTTAAAGATGCTTTAGTCTTTGCCTTTGTAACTGGAGTCGCTTTAATGTGCAATTGAGTACGTCTGAAAACACCCTCAGAAGCCGATGCCTGCTCAGCGGCTCCAGACCCATCTGAGGGAATAGTTTCCAAAGGTCCAATACCTTGAGCTTCCAGTGGCCTAGGCGACTCCACGTGGGAGTCTGTTGCGGTCTGCGTGTCCAAAGTAACAGGCATCAGGGGCTGCAAAAGCACCTCACTGAGAACCGGCGACCAGCTTAGAAGAAGCCTCATCATCGGTTTTAGTCCTTGGATGCCTGTCCTTTTCTTTGCGTTTCTTGTGAATTGTGGTAGTCAGTTGGATATCTGACGGCATAGTGTAATTAAATCTTCTGCCAAAATAGTGAAAAGCAAAATCGTACTGGCGTTTTATAGTGCGCTGGTTAAATTCTGCACAAAACCGACAACAAGCAACGTCGTGGTCAGGGCCTAGGCAAGGAATACAGTAAGAGTGAAAATCCTTATGAGGTATTTGCTTCCCACAAGAAATACAATTATTAACTTTTTTTGACATCGGTCTGGAGCAAGAAAAAAGTTTTCCCCAATGGGGTACTTAGCTTTTAATGAAGACTTCGGATCTGAAATTCGAACACGAAAATCTCAGGAGTCGGCTGACCGGCACTTGCGAACAGCTTCTGCTTTGGGCACCGTGCAGCAAGAAAGACTAAAGAAAATGCTGTTGGCTGCATCTTTTATATCCCTGGCGCACGGACGTCAGGGAAGAAGTGACAGCAACCGACGCCAGACCTAGACTTTGGAATTCAGGCTGACTAAGGGTAGCCTGCCAGCTGGATAACCCAAGTGTAATGACTGCAACAGTGAAACACGAAGAACATCCAGGACTGCAAAAGTGAATGCACTCGAACATCTACATTTATGGTAAGTGTACACAACTGTACTATGTTCTTCATGTTTCACTGTTGTAGTCATCACATTTGGGTTGATTCCCAAAGCTGAGGAAAAGGGTGGAGGCAGTCAAGGAGACTAGGGGATGGTTAGGATTCCCTGCAAGACTGCAGTGGAAAAGCCTGCCGTGGATTTGGAGAAGATAGGCAGGTGGTAATGTTTGGTGGGCTCCTCTGAGGAAAGCTGCAGAGGTGGAAGCTGCTCTGGTGGAGTGAGTCCTGACCCTCTGAGGGGAGGCTTTCCATGTTGCTTGTAACAGAAATGGATGCAGTGTGCTATCCATTTAAAAACTGTTTGTTTGGAGATGGCTTTGCCCTTTGTCCCTGCAGTAAAGCTAACCAGCAACTGACCAGACTTTCTGAATGGCTTAGTCCTGTCTAGATAGAATCTGAGCTGTCTGTGCACATCTAGAGAGAGTGCAGGATCCTTTCCCCTTGTCCTGTGGGTTAGGGAAAAAGGTGAGAAAATGAATGGATTGGTTGACAGCCACACTGGACACCACTTTGGGCATGAAGGATGGGTTAGTCCTGAGGAAAACCCTGTCAGCATGGAAGATGATGAAGGGCTCCACGAGTGCTTGTAGCTCGGAGACCCTTCTGGCTGAAGTGATGCCCAGAAGAAAAGCCGTCTTCCAGAACAGAAATCTTAACATTGCTGAAGATGCTGGTTCGAGGGGGGGGGGTTAGGGTGAGCTTGTCCAACACAAAGGTAAGGTCCCAAGCTGGGGTAGGTGCTCTTTTGGGTGGTCTCAAGTTGCTTGCCCCTCTTAGGAATTGTTTGATCAGAGGGTGTAAGAAGAGGGGCTGCTCAGTGGGGAAAAGAACGGGGATAGCAGAAGCATGGATATTAATACAGGAAAAAGAGAGACCAATGTGTAGCAGGTCAGCTAGGTAATACAGGATGAGAGGGAGGGCGGGCTGTGCCATATTGGCTCACTTAGCCTGAATCCAGGTGCAGAACCTTTTCCATTTGTCAGCACAAGACTTTCTAGTACTAGGGCGTCTGGCCTCACGTATAACATCTAGTACCCGTTTCCCGAGACTGGCAGATTGATCAGTGGTTAGGGAATAAGCCAAGCTCTCAAACTGAGGGTCTGCAATTGAGGATGTATGAATTCTCCTTCCCTCTGGGTCAGGAGGTTGGAATCTCAGTGAGATGCCATGGTGGCAGTGGGGACAGGCTGTACAGAAGTGGGTACCAGTGCTGGCGAGGTCAGTCTGGCGCAATAAGAACTGTCCTTGGTTTTTTCTCCCTTATTTTGAGCAGTACCCTGGGGATGAGAGGTACAGGTAGAAAGGCAAAGACTGACAGATTGACCCAGTGAAAGGACAGGGCATCTACTTTCCAAGCCATGTTGTGATGCTCCCTGGTGCAGAACGTGTGAGTTGATGGTTGGTATGGGAGGCAAAGAGGTTGACCTTCGGGGTGCCCCATTTCTGAGTTATTAGGGTGAAGGTTCTTTTGTCTAGCTGCCACTCGTGTGGGTCCAGAAGATTTCTGCTTAAGTGATCTGCCATAGAGTTTATAGAACCTGGCAGGAATTGTACTAACAGGTGTAGTTTCATGGCAGAGGCTGTGTGCCAGAGGGTCACGGCCAGCCGCATAGTGGGTAGGAGTGATTCCCTCCCTGCTTGTTGATATACCACATCACAGTGGTGTCTGTTTTGATCAGGAGAAGCCCTGGGGACAGAAGGGGCCTGAAAGTTGTCAATGCATGCTGGACAGCTAACATCTCTTTTTGGTTGATGTGCAGATGGATTTGCTGTGGGGTCCACTGGCCCTGTATGCACCTGCTGTCCAGGTGTGCACCCCAGGCATAGTTTGATGCGTCTGTGGCGAGGGTCTGGGGGGGGGTCGTGTTGAGGAGAAAGGTAGTCCCTTGTTGTGGAAGTATGCTTCTGCCCACAAAAAAAAAATCTTTCCTGAGGCAAGGTATCATGGGTATAAGAGTTTCCAGGTCTTGAGAGTGTTGACACCAATGGCTCTTTAGGTACCACTGAAATTTCTTCCTATGCAGTCTGGTATATGGCATGAGAAGAATGCAAGATGCCATGAACCCCAGAGCTTGCAGGATTTTCCTTGCAGATAACTGTGGTCTGGTGGTTAGTTGCGAGAAGTAGGCTGTCAGGTAACTTTGTTTTTCTGGTGTAAGGAATGCCATCTGGGATGCTGTGTGCAGACTTGCTCCCAGGAATATAATCATAATCCTTTGGGTGGGTACTAGTTTGGATTTCTTGACAGTGTACCCTAGGGAGGTCAGTAGGGACTTTACAAAGGCCAGGTGTTTGAGCAGCTTTTCCTGTCTGCCTGAATTAGGCAGTCGTCTAAATATGGGTAAATTTGAATATTCCTTTGTCTGCAAAAGGCAATGGCCAGAGCCAGACATTTTGTAAAAACTCTGGGAGCAGTAGATAAGCCCAAGGGAAGTGCAGAGAACTGAGAGTGCAGAGATCCTTCCCTGAAACTTAGGTATTTCCTGCATGATTCCCTGTTAGGAATGTGGAGGTAGGCCTCTTATGTCTAGGGTAGCTAGCCAAGCATCCTTGGAGAGCATGAGTAGCAGTTGCTGGAGGGTGAGCATTTTGAATTTTGGTATCACCAGGAAGGTGTTTAGGATGGACAGATGATAGAGGATGGGGCACCAGGTGCCCTCTTTTCTGGGTACCAGAAAAAGTCTGGAGTAAAAACCTTGGCCTTTCTGTTCTGCAGGAAAGTGCTCCATTGCCCTCATAGAGAGCAGGGAAAAAAATTGCTTTTGGGTCTCTGCCCACTGGTTTGGAGATATATCTGGGAACCCTTCTGGGGTTGGAAGAGTGTGGAAAGAAAATGTGTATCCCTGGGACACTATGCTGAGGACCCAGCGGTCGCTGGTTATGGTGGCCCAGGTCCTTGTGTGAAAGGAGAGTTTTCCTCCTAGGGTAAGTGAAGGTGGGCAGAGGGAGGGGGTGGCGGAGGAGAGTCAATATGAGTTCTTACCATGAGGGGGTGGCTTAGAACTCTCTGTTTTTGAAGTGGAAGGATTCCACTGTTTTGATCTCTGCATTCCCTGTGGCTACTGTTGGGGGGGGTCTGCTTCCACGGGGTCTGGGCTGAACTGACCTGGTGGGAGCAGGAAAGGACCAGTGCTTGGAGGGGCAATGCCTGCTGAACCTGGGTGGCTGGACTTGTAAGAAATCCTTAACTGTCTGCATAGATTTATCTTTTTCTTCCATCTTTTTAAGACCTCCTCTGCCTTAGTGCCAAATAAGTTGTCTTTGTGTAAGGGTGCTTTCAACAATTTAGATTTAACATAGTCTGGCAAGGGCTGTTCCTTAAGCCATGCATGCCTTCTAAGGACAGAACCGGTGACTGCTGCCCTGCAAGAAGCTTCTAGGGTGTCAAAACCACAATGTAAGGTGTGCTTAGTTACTTGACTTGCAGAATGCATTAACTCTTGTAACTCTCTAGATTCTGCACAAGCAGGAAAGGAAGACACTTTTTGTTTGAGGAGTTCCATGGTGTGCTGCTGACATTTTAGCATATGGAAATGGCAATTTAGTGCTCTGACAGCAAGAGTAGCTGAGGTGTATACTTTTTTACCCCATCTGTCTAGTGCTCGGGAATCCCTATCTGAGGGGGTGGATTTCTTAGCAGAGGTTGCTTTAAAACCTTCAGGCCCTTGAGAAATTACCTCAGGGCCAGCAGTAGGATTTTTGAAAAGAAATTTGTGAGAGTCAGGTAACACCCGTCAGGTTTTCTGGGTGCAGGAGACAGGGTGTCAGGAGTCAAACTGGATTCCAGGAAAACATCGTCCATGACATCCAGGACTTGGGGAATGGCCAGTCTGTGCTGTGGAAGATCTAAGAATTCCCTGAGTCGCTTTTTAGACTGAGGGTAGTCCTGACATTCCCACTGGAAATGCTCCTGTAAGGTATGAAGGGTTTCTCCAAAGGAAAAGTCCTCGGGTGGAGAGGCTGAGGGAATGGAATCCTCTGCATCAGAATCCTCATAAGCAGAAAGGGGTTGCATGTCTTCATATTCAGATGCATCAGAGTTATCAGACTCCTGTTCAGACAAAACTACTGGGGACAGATCTCTTTCTTTTGGAAGGGGTAGCTTGGCTTCCCCTGATAATCATGATAAGGTCTTCCGCCATTTTAAGCATTTGAGACTGGGGCAAGGAAGCAGGTGCTTGGGAATGGGCCATCGATTTCTTGGGTGTAGTTCATACCCTGGGTCTTAGAAACTGTAATTTTGGAAAGAATGGTAGACGCGAAAGAAGTCAGTTTGTGTTAATCGGTAGCGCGAAGTACTTCCTCGGAATCTGGTGCCTGCTCAGCAGCTCCAGACTCATCCAAGGGAGAGAACCGCAGGGTCCATAGTCGAAGAAGAGTTTTGCGGCATACTGGACTCCGAAAAGTTCTCGGTAAAGGCCTGCGAATCCACAGAAGTGGGCATCAGGGACTGCAAAAGCGCCTCACTGAGGACCGGAGAACTGATGAGTAGCTTAACGGAAGTGTCATTGATAGGTTTGGACCTGTGCGGTCTCTCAGTCTTTATCATTATGTTTTTTCAAGATCTGCTGTCGGATGGCTTACCGAAGCCATATCGGAATTAGAGGACTGTAAGCGAAAATATCTAGCTACAATAAGGACCAGACGACGTAATAGTTTTGGCACTGAACAAAGCACAAAAGCGACAGCAGGGAACGTCGTGGTCTGGGCCTAAGCAAGTGATGGTGTGGTCTTTGCTTTCCACAGGTGAAACAATTAACTTTTTCTGACATCAGTTAGTGCAAGAAAAAAGGATACCCAATGGGGCACTTAGCTTTAGAAGATTTCAGCTTCAATTCAGAAGACGAAACTCAGGTAGTGGCCGACTGGCACTCGTGCGGACTGCTTCTGCTTCGGGCTCCTATGCAGTCTGTCTCTGTCTTTATCCTTACATTTTTTTGGAAGATCGGTAGTCGGATGGCTTATCGAAGCCATTTCAGAATACGGAGAATGAGAGCGAAAGAATTTAATGACAAAGATAGCCTGACGACGAATAGTTCGGGCGCTGAAAAGGGCACAAAACTGACAGTGAGGAACATTGTGGTTTGGGCCTAAATAGGTGACAAAGTAAGAATGAAAATCTCTGTGAGGTATTTGCTTTCCACAGGCAAGACGACTGTTAACTTTTTCTGACATCAGTTAGAGCAAGAAAAAAAGGATCCCCAATGGGGTACTTGGCTTTAGAAGACTTCAGGTTTGAAACTCGAAAAACGAAAATTTCAGGTTGCGGTCGACTGGCACTTGCAAACTGCTTCTGCTTCGGGCTCCTGCGCGGCAAGAAAAGCTGATGTAATGGCGTCGGCTGCATGTTTTATACCCCTGACGTCATGGAAGAGGCTACAGCATCTGACACAGAAATCCCAAGACTCTGGTATTTGGGCCGACTGAGGGATACCTGCAGGCAGATAACCCAAGTGCGATGGCTGCAACAGTGAAACACGAAGAACATCGACAGAGGCAAACCCTGCCCTAGACTTAGAAAAAAAGAGGTAGGTGGTAATGCTTTGTAAAGGTATGGACAGCGGTCCAGATGTTAGCTTCCAAGATGTCCCTGGTGGGGACTCCTTTGAGGAAGGCTGTGGAAGTAGAGGCTGCCCTAGTGGAATTGTTACAAATAGACTTAGGGAGTATTTCCCATGTAGTCTGTAGCAGAAATGGATACAGTGTGATATCCACTTGAAAATGGTTTGCTTGGAAATGGGCTTCCCCCTCTGCAGCTGGGGCAAAGCTGACAAGCAGCTGGTCTGTTTTTCTGAAGGGTTTAGTACGTTCCAGGTAGTATCCGAGTTGTCTGTGCACGTCTAGCAAGTGCAGAATTCTTTATCCCTTGTACTGAGGGTTGGGAAAGAAGGTGGGTAGGTGTATGTCCTGGTTGAGGGTCACATCAGATACCACCTTGGGCATAAAGGAGGGGTTTGCCCTCAGGGAGACCCTGTCTGCATGGAAAATTATGAAGGATTCAACAGCCATGAGTGCCTGAAGTTCTGAAACCCTTCTGGCTAAGGTGATGGCTAGTAAGAAGGCAGTCTTCCAGGAGGGGTATTTCAATTTTGTTGAAGGAGCAGGTTCGAAAGGAGGCAAGTTTAGTTTTTCTAAATCATCATTCAGGTCCCAGGCTGGCATGGGAGGCCTTCGGGGAGGTCTGATATTGGAAGTCCCTCTGAGGAATTGTTTAATCAAAGGATGAGAGAAGAGGGGTAGGTCTGAATCCTAACTGTCTGAAATGGCTGAGGCATGGATTTTAATAAAGGAGAAGGAGAGGCCACTTTTGAGCAACTCGGCTAGGTAATCCAAGATAAGAGGGATGGAAGGATGAGAGGTACTGGCGAGTAGAATCTTTTCCATTTCCCTGCATAAGATTTTCTGGTGCTGGGCCTTCTGGCCTCTGTGATAATGTCTAGGACCTGTTTGCTTAACAAGGACTCTGTTAGCTTTTAAGGTATAAGCCATGGTGAAAGAATGAGTGTGTGCAAGTCTGGGTGCAGTATCCCCCCCCCCCTCACCTTGGTCCAGAGGTCTGAGATCAGGGGAAGCTGCTTGGGGGGCTGTAAGGTCAGGCTGCACAGTAAGGGGTACCAATGCTGTCTGGGCCAATCTGGAGCAATAAGGATGGCCTTTGGTCTCTCCTCCCTTATTTTGATTAGTACCTTGGGAATTAGAGGTAGAGGAGGGAACGTGTACACAAACAGAGTTCCAGGAGAAGGTCAAGGCATCCACCTTCCATGGTAGGAGGTGATACTCCCTGGTACAGAACTTTTGCAGCTGATGGTTGAGGTGGGAAGCAAAGAGATCCACCTCTGGAGTCTCACATTCCTGAGCGATTTGCAGAAAGATTTCCCTGTGGAGCTGCCATTCGTGGGGTCCAGTAAGTTGCTGCTTAGGTGGTCTGCCAAGGTATTGTTGACCCCTAGTAGGTATTGGGCAATTAGGTGTAGACCCATGGAGGCGGCTGTCAGCCAGAGGTTCATGGCTAGTCTGCACAGAGGGTAAGATTGGGTCCCCCCTGTTTGTTGATATACCACATTACTGTGGTGTTGTCTGTTTTTATGAGGAGGACCCTGGCCTGAGATGGGGTTTGAATTATGTCAGAGCCTTTTGTACTGCCATAATCTCTTTCTGATTGATGTGTAAGTGAAGGTGCTGGGCATCCCAAAGACCTTGGGTGCACCTGCCTGCTAGGTGAGTGCCCCAAGCAATGTCTAAGGCATCAGTGGTGATGGTCTGGCTTGTAGGGCGGAGGATGAAAGGAAGACCCTTGTTCTTGGCACAGGCCTCTGCCCACCAGAAAAACGCAGACCTTATACATGGGATCAGAGGGAGAGAGGTCTCTAGAGACTGACTGCTGGCACCGAAGGTTCTTTAGGTACCACTGACGTTTTCTCATGTGAAGCTTGGCCACAGGAATTAGAAGGATGCAAAATGCCATGTATCCCAGGGCTTGCAGGAACTTCCTCGCGGTGACGTGACTTCTGGAACCCAGCTGGGTAAAGTACAGAAGCAGGAAGCTCTGCTTTTCTGGAGATAGGAAGGTCATTTGGTATGCTGTGTCTAGCAAAGCTCCCACGAAAATAATCTTCCTGGTGGGGGTTTGCTTTGATTGTTTCTCGCTGATGGTGAACCCTAGGGAAGTTAGGAGGGATATGACAAAGAGAAGGTCCTGGAGCTGCTTTTCTTTGCACTCTGCCTGAATGAGGCAGTCGTCCAATTAAGGGTAAATCTGTATATTTCTTTGTCTGCAAAATGCTATGACCAGGGCTAAGCATTTGGTGAATACTCTGGGTGCAGAAGATAAGCCAAAGGCAGTGCAGAGAATTGAAAGTATTGTGACCCTGTTCTGAAGTGCAGGAATTTCCTGCAGGATTCCCCTATGGGGGTGTGGAGGTAGGCATCTTTAAGGTCTAGGGTCACTAGCCAGGCATTCTTTGTTAGCATAGGCAGCAGCTGTTGCAAAGTGAGCATTTTGAGCCTGGGGACCACCAGATAGGTGTTCAGAATGGATAGATCCAGGATGGGGTGCCTAGTGCTTTCTTTTCTCGGAAAAAGGAATAGTCTGGAATAAAAGCCTTTGCCTGCTTGATTTGAGGGGACATTTTCTACTGCCCCTGGAATATGAGAGTTTGGACCTGTTTCAATGCCTCTGCCAGAGAGTTCGCTGAAAGAGAATTTGTATCCCTGAAAAATTATCTTTAAGACCCACAGAAATCCAATTTTCTTTGAAGAGGGAGAACCTTCCTCCTAGTTTTTGGTGAGTGACAGGGAGGGCAGAGGGGGGAGGGGAAAGTCATTGTGAATTTTTGCCATAGAAGGGTGGCTTAGAACTCCCTGCCTTTGGGGCAGAAGTGGTCCATTGTTTGCTTTTCTGCCGCCCTGGGATAGGGGCCTAGATGGTCTGTCCCTGCGGGGCTTACTTTGGCCCTGTCTGCTAGCTGCAGGGAAGGACAAATGCTCAGAGGGAAGTTCCTGCTGAACCTGGGAGGTTCAACCTGAAAGAAATATTTTACTGTCTGCATAGATTTTGCTTTTTCTTCCATCTTTTTAAGCACCTCCTCTGCTTTTACTCCAAACAAGTGGTCCTTATCCAGGGGTGCATCATAAGTTTAGACTTGACATGATCAGGGAGAGGTTGTTCCTTCAACCATGCATGTCCCCTAAAGACAGATCCTGTCACTAATGCCTTGCTAGAGGCTTCTAGGGCATCATATCCACAATGTAATGAGTGTTTGCCCACTTGACAAGCAGAGTGCAGTAAATTTGCTAACGCTTTTGAATTGGCATAGTCAGGAAAGGTAGAAATCTTTTGTTTTAATAGATTTAAAATGTGTTGCTGATATTTTAACACATGGAACTGACAACTGAGTGCTCTGATAGCTAAAGTTGCAGAGGTGTATACTTTTTTACCCCATCCGTCCACAGCTCTGGAGTCCTTGTCAGAAGGAACAGGATTCTTGGCAGAACTAGTGTTAGCTCCTTTAGGTCCCTGTTTAATGACCTCTTGGTCTGCAGCAGGATTTCTGCACAAGTACTTGTGAGAATCTGGTACTCTGTAATACCTGTCAAGTTTACTGGGATTAGGTGGGAGGGCATCAGGGGCTAAGCTGGATTCATGGAAAACATCATCCAGAGGTCTGTGCTGGGGCAGGTCCTGAAACTCTCTAAACCTTTTCTTACACTGGGGGGTCCTGAGATTCCCACTAGAAATGTTCCCAGAGGGTGTGAAGGGTTTCCCCGAAGGAAAGGTCCTCTGGAGGGGAGGCAGAAGGGATGGATTCCTCTGCATATGAATCCTCATAAGCAGTCAGAGGTTGTTCATCTTCAAAATCTGAATAATCAGATTCCTCAGAATCCTGTTCGGTCATAATTTCTACAGAACGGTGCCTTTTCCTTTTAGAAGTTGTGGCCTGACTACCCCAGATAAGGGAGATGAGATCCTCTCCACCATTTCAAGCATTTGTGCTTGGGGTGGTGGAGCAAGTGCAAGATGGTGGCTAGAAGCAGATTTTCTAGGGGTGACCTGGCTTCTATGCCTGAAAGAATCCACCAGTGTGAGAGAAACTGTAGTTGTATGAGAAGAGGTCAATTTTTGTCTAGATTCGGTAGTGCGAAAGGACTCCTCAGAAGCCAGTGCCAGTGTCGTGGCTCTGGACCCAACTAAGGAAGAGATACAGCCAAAGGCTCGGAAGACAAGAAAGATTTCTGCAGCATAACGGACTCCGAAAGGGTCTCGGGTAGACACCTGTGTAGATATATAACTGGGCCATCAGGGGCTGCAAAAGCGTCTCACTGAATTCCAGAGAACTGACAACCTGCTTAGCGGTGTCGGAAGGCTTAGCCTTGTGTGGTCTGTTTCTTTCTCTCTGCATTTTTTCAGAATGCCCATGGACTGTTAGCTGATGGAAGTCATATTAGAATGCGAATACGGAACACGAAAATAACTACCTACAATAAGAGCTCTACAGCGAATTGTTCTCGCATTGAAGAGGGCAAAGAACTGGCAATGGGGGATGTCATGGTCTGGGCCTAAACAAGTGACACAGTAAGAATGGAAGTCTAGGTGCAGGATCTGCTTTTCACAGGCGAGACAATTGTTACGTTTTTAGGACATCAGTTAGTGCAAGAAAAAAGGGTCCCCAATGGGGTACTTAGCTTTAGAAGTTTTCAGCTAAAATTCAAACTCTGGCAGCGATCGACTGGCACTCGTGCAAACTGCTTATGCTACGTCAAGAAAGACTGCTGCAATGATGTCGGCTGCCTTGCTTTACAGCACTGATGACCTGACATCAGGCTACAGGCGACTGCAGCAGACGTAGAAAAAATAGTGACTCTGGTATTCAGGTCGGTCGAGGGCTTCCACAGCAGGGATAACCCACAGGTGATTACTGCAACAGTGAAACACGAAGAACATCTATATATATATATATATAGACTATATATATATACACAGCTAGTAAATGCAAATATAAATATATATATATATATAAATATATATATATATATATAAATATATATATATACACAGCTAGTAAATGCAAATATAAATATATATATATATATATAAATATATATATATATATATATATATATATATATAGAGAGAGAGAGAGACCTGGTGGTTAGGACTTAGCTCAAGATTTGTTGGCTGGCGCGAGCTTGTGTATCGGCAGAGTCGCTTCCAAGGATGGAACTGAAAACCATTAGTAAGGAATAAATGAAGATTTACATCAGATGCATAATTATCTATGAACAGCTAGTAAATGCAAACAGTATGAGAGATTATGAGAGTATGAGAGATTGTTTGAGAAATTAGGAAAAAAATACTGCTAAGTTGACTGCCTGATTGATATTCTTTTCTGGCACCACTTTTGGTAAAAAGGAATGATTTGTTTTCAAGGAAACCCGGTCTTTGTGAAAAAACAAATAAGGTGGTTTGCAAGATAGCCTGAATTTTTGAAATCCTTCTGGCAGAAGTAATCGCTACCAGAAATAAGAATTTCAAGTTGCAGTTGGCAGCAGGCTCAAAAAGGGGGAATGCACTACTGTCCGTAACACCAAGGTGTAACTGGATCCCTATATGGAGGTTCCAACATCAAGATCTCTTTTAAGAATGCTTTGCAAAGTCTTTGAGAAATTAATGAACATTTTTAAACCCATTACGAAAACTTGAAATAACTGCTAGTTGAACTCTGATAGTAGAGGAAGAGGCCCCAGGTTCAAAGAGCAAACTCAACAATTCTAAGACTATCGATTGGAGCAGGGAAGGGATCAATGTTATCATCATAAGCCCAATAGGAAAAATTCTTCCACTTATTATTACAGTTTCCTGGTGGAAGGCTTATCAGAGGCTAGAAGAATCCTATGAGCTGGATAAGATATTACACTTGGCAATCACTGGAAGTGGAGAAGCCAAGCCATGAGCCTGAGGTTTTGAAGGTTTACGTGAACTAATCTCTCTGGATGGGATAGGAGATCCAGATCCGAGTCCAGAATCCACAGTTGCTCAGTCAGACAAGGCCAGAAAAAGGGGAACCAAATCTGTCAAGGCAAGAAGGGAGCAATGAGGATTATTTTCCTCTTCAACCTGATTGTTTTCTTTAGAAATTAAGGAATTAATGGAATTGGGGAAAAGGCGTACAGACATCCGGAGGACCAATCTTGCAGGACAGCGTTTCTCGGGGACTTCCCCAGAGGGGGACCAGGGCAAAGTAGCTGCTGCACTTGCTGTTCAGGAGCAATGCAAATAGGTCACAGCAAAGCTGGTCCCAGTGACGAAAAATCTCTCTCTCCATTTTGAGATTGAGAGACCATTCGTAAGGCAGCAGAATGCATCTGGCTCAGTTTGTCTGCTATCACAATGGAACTCCCCGGAATATGTGTTGTTATAAAGCAGTTGGAAGAGATCACCTACAGCCAAACTCAGAGCTTCTCGACAAAGGGGATAAGACTCATTTCCTCCCAGTTTGCTGATGTACCAAACCACTGAAATATTGTCTGTTTGAATTGCAATTGTTCCCAAGGGGAGAGCAGTCTGAAAGGCTTGCAACGCTAAAAGCATTGCCCTCAGCTCTACAAGCTGGCCTCCAAGGAAGACAAAATGCCTTGGACAGTCCTGCCCAGATAATGCCCCCCTACCCCCACATCTGGGAGGCGTCCGTGGTCACTATGGGGTTGACATGGGACAAAGGGGCGGCCCAAGAGTATTTCCTCTGAATGAATCCACCAATCCAGGTCTTTCTTTCTATGGTTGGTAAATAAAATAAAATCTGATCTGACATTGGTTGATACATTACAGACCACTGAGATGCTAGAAGCCACTGTAGAATTCAGGTGAAATCTCACTAGGGGAAATGATATGGTCACTGCTACTGAACCTAAGGCTTGTAGGACTAGTCATGTGGCTACTCTCTTTTTTGCACTTGGGCCTTGATCTTTTACAATCTTGGATAAGGTAGGGAGGCTAGTCAAATATTGGTATTTAGAATCGCTCCTATGAACTCTAAAATTTGACTTGGAGTCAACTGTGACCTCTCGTAATTTACAGTAATCTCCAGGTTGGCTCAGGTCTGGAGAACGTAGTCTCTTGCTTGTTCTAGCAGATGCCTGGTGGGAGTGGTAATGAGCCAGTCGTCCAAATACAGAAACACCCAGTATCCTTGCAGTCTGAAGTGAGCTGCTACTACTGCCATCCATTTGGTGAACACCCTGGGGGGTGTGGAGAGACCAAAGAGCAGAGCTCTGAACGGATGACTGGCTCCCAGACTGAAGTGGAGAAACCTCCTGAAGCACTTATCCATTTTTATGTGGTACTATGCATCCTGGAGATGTATAGAGCAAATCTAGTTGTCTTTCCCTAGAAATGGGAGAACAGACAACTATGACCATCCAGAATTCTGTCAATCTGACTTTTGTTTAAAACACTTACATCCAAAACTGGTCTCCAGTCCCTTGTCTTTGGCACTAAAAAGAATCTTGAGTAAATCCCAGAGTCTATCTGGTCTGGCGGGACCTCTTGGATGATTTTTTTCTATCAATTTCTGAATTTATAATGCTGTTGGTTCCCTCTGACTGGGTGGAACGTTGTGGACATTACTGGAGTTGTGGGGAGGGAAAATGAAGGGTATGGTGTTATCCTCTAGTTATGATCCTGTGCACCCAAGTGTCCAAAGTTATCTGAAACCAGGTGTGTTGGTGCAAGGATAAATGCCCCCAACTGCTTCCAGAGGTAAACAATCAGGCCTGCTTTCAGGAGCGCTGGTAGGGTTTCCCAGGAAAGGAGTCCCTGGAGCCCTGATTTTGCAAGCCACCTATGCAACGTGGATGGTGTCTTCCATTAACGCTCCCCCCCCCCTCTGCTCCTGGGGGAACCACTACCACATGTGTCCTGGAAAGGTCCTTGGGACTTTCTGGACTACATTTTCCTGTTCCTCTGGTTCCTAGAATATGGTCATTAAGGAGCAGAAAAATGTACATCCACTGCAGAAAGGGTCTTTCCATCTTATTCACACCTGGACAAGGTTTCTCAAACTTTAGGGCCAAAATGGGCCGCTCTATCAAAGGGAACACTGACAAAAACTTGAATGCATCTGAAAACTTGCACAAGCGCATCCAGGCATGTCTCCTCATGACTATGCCCCATCCCGCTGCTCTAATCGTCCCTTCAGCTGCATGTGCTATGAGCCTCATGGACGAATTTGAAATGGACTCTAGGGTGGCCAACTGGAGAAGCAGCCTTATCTTGGACTTCTTCATATACAGCTCCTGCCAGGGTGTCTGACAGCTCTTTAATCAGACCCCTTTTAAGTCTGGTGAAGTGTGCCATGAAGTTCAAAGACCATAATGCAAAGGTAAATCCACTTGCCAAAATTATTAGTCGTCTGAGACTCTCTATTAGGAGGATGGATAGTGGAACTTTCCTCTGCAGGTTCCTTTTTTTGTGGCCACTGCTACCACCATGGCATCTACCGGCAATCCCTTTGCCCAAAACTGATGATCCTCGGGTACAGTTAGAATTCTGTCTGGCCTCTTGGTGATGGGATCTATGGTGTCAGAAGCCTTCCACACCCACCGTGAGATCAACTTAATGAGCTCATCAGTGGGTGGAGTTACCCAAGAGGTAGATGGTAGAGTGCCGAAAGCCTGAAGGTACACTGACTCCTTCGAAGAGGGGTTCTGGGATATCCAGCCACCCCCCTCTGTTTAAAAATCTCAAGGATGTCTCCAATGAAGACGTCTCCCGGGTGTGATCATGAGGAATCTTCCCCTTTATCAAAATCAGTGTCCTCTGTGATGGATTCCTCCGGGGAATCTAGGTGTTTCCTCTTTCACTTCCTCTTCTGGGTAACCTCCTCAGTGGGAAGATCTGCCAAGGTATCAGAAGAGGACAAGACCTGTATAAGGGGACTCCTGCAGTTTTAGCACTTGCTGTCCAGGTGTTGAAATCGGTTGAAGCACTGGACAAGGGGAAGGGTCAGGGAACTGCTCCAACAGGGGTGGAGCTGACTGAATGTCCATGGTGGACAGAGCGCTCTACACGGCCTGGAAAGCTGGTCTCCCGAAAGAGGGAAGGAATCCCGGAAACAAAAAAGACTGCCTCGGAAACGTGGCCCCTCCCATTCCAAAGAAACCAACCCTGAAGCCAGGGTAGACCTAGTGCATGCCGAAGCCCCAAAGTGCAGACACTGCTCAGAAAACACTAGAGTCGAGTCCTTCCCTCAGACCCAACAGCATAACCATGACCCTGAGAGTTCTCTGAATCCGAAACAGACAAAGAACTCAGGGTAGAAATTGTAGCTGGAGATGGAGATCTCATTTTAACCAAAACAGTCAGCACTAGGAAACTCTGGGATCTCAGAGGAGGAGGAAGACTAGCCAGGGTCTAAGAAAGGGTTCTGGCACTAGGAGGAGCTGAAAACGAGGATATGCCAGAGTCTCTCCTGGCCACAAGGAGCTGAACCACCAACCTACATCCATTTCTGTCAGAGTCATGGGGGGAAACGAACTGTGTGTGTAGAAAGGGATTTTGGTCATTCCATAAAGGGGCTAGGTAATTCACTTGCAAAAGAATCTATGCATGGAGTGTGTATGTGGTCCTAGGACAAACAAGGAAAAAAATGAGAAGTTATGTACCTACCATAACGTTCCATGTTAGTTGTCTTCTTCTCGTCTTCTTTCTTGCTGGATGGGTTTGGTGCTGACCCTCGGCTCCGACTCGGCCTATACTAAAGCTGGAGAGCTATTTATACCGGCTCGAGGCTACCCTATATCCCACAATGCTAGGCGCTAACTACCCAGATCTCGTTTGATAGCTGAAACCATAGCAGTTCTGATCTCCAAAATAAGGAGAAGAGGAAACCTCACTCGTAAGTCACCTAGACCTATAGCTACCAGTAAGGATAGCCAAAGGGGCTAATACTGAGGCAGGAAGAAGATCCCCAAGGATCCTTAGGTCTGTCCAGGCTAGGGGGATGGAGGGTGGAACGCAAGAAAGAAGGCGAGAAGAAGACAACTAACATGGAACGTTATGGTAGGTACATAACTTCTCAATGTTACGTTGTCAATCTCGCCTTCATTCTTGCCGGATGGGACCGCGTCCCTAGCACCTTCACCCTGGGTGGCTCATTGGAACAGACTCTTGAGAACGGTGGAACCAAAATTAGCCCGGCTTCGGGAGGCCATGTCTAATTTGTAATGAGAGATAAAGGTATGAGGGAAGGCCCATGTGGCTGCCGCACAAATGGAATCTATTGGTAATCTAGCCTGAAAAGCTATTGACATGGCTAATGCTCTAGTTGAATGAGTCCTGGGCCTTGACGGTAGCTTTTGGCATCTGAGGTCATAGATGAAAGTAAATCACAGAGGCCAGCCATCTAGAAAGGGTTACTTTGGAAACTGGAAGGCCTTTCTTCCCTGCCGCATAAGATAGAAAGAGCTGCTCAGATTTCCTAGCTTGCTTGGTTCTATCCAGATAGTAACGGAGCTGACTATGAACGTCCTGAAAATGCAGCGTTTGTTCCGCTCTGTTGGAGTAGTTGGGGAAGAAAACTGGGAGGTCGATAGTCTGGTTTAAGATTTGCCTCAGAAGAAACCTTGGGTAAAAAGGATGGGTTAGTCCTGAGGGACACTCTGTCTTTATGGAAAACTAGATAAGGTGGACGAATGCAAAGGGCATGAAGTTCTGATACTCTTCTCACAGATGTTATGGCGACTAGAAAAAGAGTCTTCCAAGAGAGCAATTTCAAGGAGCAGGAAGCCGCAGGTTCAACGGGGGGAAGAATCAAGGAAGTTAGAACCAAATTTAAGTCCCACTGCAGTGGGGGGTCTCTGACTGGGGACTTAGATACCTTTAAGAAAGGTTTTACAAAGCTTATGGGACATGATACTGGAGTCCGAAAAGCCTACATGAAAGTTCGAAATAGCCGCTAACTGTACTCTGATGGTGGAGGAAGAAGACCCTGAGTGAAACAGTTCGGCTAGGAAGTCTAGTACTGATTGGATAGGGGCAGTAAAAGGATCCACATTTCTAGCTCCTGCCCAGAAGGAAAAACGCTTCCACTTGCTGGCATAAATCCTTCTGGTAGATGACTTTAGGGAAGCTATAAGTATGTCATGCACAGAATGGGAAATAAGGGGAAGCCTGGCTAGGGTTGGAATTGGAGCAACCAAGCTGTGAGGTTGAGAGATTGGAGGGAGTGGTGCAGCTGTTCCGACTGATGGGTCAAGAGATCTGGCACTGGGTCCAGATGCCAGGGCTGCCCCAAGAGGTAACGATGCAGGAATGGAAACCATATCTGTCGAGGCCAGTAAGGAGCAATGAGGATCATGGTGGCTCTCACGGTGGTAGCTTTCTGAATCAATTGAGTGATTAATGGAGAGGGGGGGAAAGACATACAGAAGTCCCCGGGGCCAATCGTGGACTAGAGCGTCTCTGGGGGGGTGGCCGGGAAGAGAGTGAAGTCATCGTGGCACTTGCTGTTTTGAGGTATTGCAAAAAGATTGCAGCAAGGTTGACCCCATTTCTGAAATATTTCTTCCACTACTGCTTGTTTGAGAGACCACTCGTGTGGCATGAGAATGGCTCTGCTCAACCTGTCCGCTATGATGTTGGACTTCCCGGGGATGTGCGTTGCTATCAGAAACCACTGAGGAGATCGCCCACTGCCATAGTCTGAGTGCCTCTCGACATAAGGGATAGGACTTGGTTCTGCCCTGCTTGTTGATGTACCACACTACGGATATATTGTCCGTCTGAACTGCAACAGTCCCGATGGGAAGAGAGTCCTGAAGAGCTTGCAACGCTAAAAGTACTGCTCTCATCTCCAAGACATTTATGTGCAGGTGGCACTCGAAAGGTTGCCATGTGCCCTGGACCGTCCTGCCCTGAAAATACCCCCCCCCCCACCCGATCAGGGAGGCATCCGTTGTCACCGTGGCGACCGGGGGAGAAGGAACACATGGTCTGCCCTGAAGGACTTGAGGGGAGACCATCCACCAAGAAAGGTGTTTCTTGCAAGACAGGGTTATTAAAATGTTGTGTGACATTGGAAGCTGTTGAAAGGACCACTGGGAAAAAAGCATCCACTGAAGCATGCATATGAAAGCGAGCTAGGGAAGTAGAGCCATCACCAGGACAATGGCTGATTTTTCAAGGATGTAAACAATCAGGCCTGCTTTCAGGAGCGCTGGTAGGGTTTCCCAGGAAAGGAGTCCCTGGAGCCCTGATTTTGCAAGCCACCTATGGAACGTGGATGGTGTCTTCCATTAACACCCCCCCCCTCTGCTCCTGGGGGAACCACTACCACATGTGTCCTGGAAAGGTCCCTGGGACTTTCTGGACTACATTTTCCTGTTCCTCTGGTTCCTAGAATATGGTCATTAAGGAGTAGAAAAATGTACATCCACTGCAGAAAGGGTCTTTCCATCTTGTTCACACCTGGACAAGGTTTCTCAAACTTTAGGGCCAAAACTGGCCGCTCTATCAAAGGAAACACTGACAAAAACTTGAATGCATCTGAAAACTTGCACAAGCGCATCCAGGCATGTCTCCTCATGACTATGCCCCATCCCGCTGCTCTAATCGTCCCTTCAGCCTCATGTGCTATGAGCCTCATGGACGAATTTGAAATGGACTCTAGGGTGGCCATCTGGAGAAGCAGCCTTATCTTGGACTTCTTCATATACAGCTCCTGCCAGGGTGTCTGACAGCTCTTTAATCAGACCCCTTTTAAGTCTGGTGAAGTGTGCCATGAAGTTCAAAGACCATAATGCAAAGGTAAATCCACTTGCCAAAATTATTAGTCGTCTGAGACTATCTATTAGGAGGATGGATAGTGGAACTTTCCTCTGCAGGTTCCTTTTTTTGTGGCGACTGCTACCACCATGGCATCTACCGGCAATCCCTTTGCCCAAAACTGATGATCCTCGGGTACAGTTAGAATTCTGTCTGGCCTCCTGGTGATGGGATCTATGGTGTCAGGAGCCTTCCACGCCCACAGCAAGACCAACTTAATGAGCTCATCAGTGGGTGGAGTTACCCAAGAGGTAGATGGTAGAGTGCCGAAAGCCTGAAGGTACACTGACTCCTTCGAAGAGGGGTTCTGGGATATCCAGCCACCCCCCTCTGTTTAAAAATCTCAAGGATGTCTCCAATGAAGACGTCTCCCGGATGTGATCATGAGGAACCTTCCCCTTTATCAAAATCAGTGTCCTCTGTGATGGATTCCTCCGGGGAATCTAGGTGTTTCCTCTTTCACTTCCTCTTCTGGGTAACCTCCTCAGTGGGAAGATCTGCCAAGGTATCAGAAGAGGACAAGACCTGTATAAGGGGACTCCTGCAGTTTTAGCACTTGCTGTCCAGGTGTTGAAATTGGTTGAAGCACTAGACAAAGGGAAAGGTCAGGGAACTGCTCCAACAGGGGTGGAGCTGACTGAATGTCCATGGTGGACACAGTGCTCTACATGGCCTGGAAAGCTGGTCTCCCGAAAGAGGGAAGGAATCCTGGAAACAAAAAAGACTGCCTCGGAACCGTGGCCCCTCCCATTCCAAAGAAACCAACCCTGAAGCCAGGGTAGACCTAGTGCATGCCGAAGCCTCAAAGTGCAGACACTGCTCAGAAAACACTAGAGTCGAGTCCTTCCCTTAGACCCAACAGCATAACCATGACCCTGAGAGTTCTCTGAATCCGAAACAGACAAAGAACTCAGGGTAGAAATTGTAGCTGGAGATGGAGATCTCATTTTAACCAAAACAGTCAGCACCGGGAAACTCCGGGATCTCAGAGGAAGTCAGAGGAAGAGGAAGACTAGGCAGGGTCTAAGAAAGGGTTCTGGCACTAGGAGGAGCTGAAAACGACGATATGACAGTCTCTCCTGGCCACAAGGAGCTGAACCACCAACCTACATCCATTTCTGTCAGAGTCATGGGGGGAAACGAACTGTGTGTGTAGAAAGGGATTTTGGTCATTCCATAAAGGGGCTAGGTAATTCACTTGCAAAAGAATCTATGCATGGAGTGTGTATGTGATCCTAGGACAAACAAGGAAAAAAATGAGAAGTTATGTACCTACCATAACGTTCCATGTTAGTTGTAGTCTTCTCGCCTTCTTTCTTGCTGGATGGGTTTGGAGCCGACCCTCAGCTCCAACTCTGCCTATACTAAAGCTCGAGAGCTATTTATACTGGCTCGAGGCTACCCTATATCCCACAATGTTAGGCGCTAACTACCCAGATCTCGTTTGATAGCTGAAACCATAGCAGTTCTGATCTCCAAAATAAGGAGAAGAGGAAACCTCACTCGTAAGTCACCTAGACCTATAGCTACCAGTAAGGATAGCCAAAGGGGCTAATACTGAGGCAGGAAGAAGATCCCCAAGGATCCTTAGGTCTGTCCAGGCTAGGGGGATGGAGGGTGGAACGCAAGAAAGAAGGCGAGAAGAAGACAACTAACATGGAACGTTATGGTAGGTACATAACTTCTCAATGTTAAGTTGTCAATCTCGCCTTCATTCTTTCCGGATGGGACTGCGTCCCTAGCACCTTCACCCTGGGTGGCTCATTGAACAGACTCTTGAGAACGGTGGAACCAAAATTAGCCCGGCTTAGGGAGGCCATATCTAATTTGTAATGAGAGATACAGGTATGAGGGGAGGCCCATGTGGCTGCCGCACAAATGGAATCTATTGGTAATCTAGCCTGAAAAGCTATTGACGTGGCTAATGCTCTAGTTGAATGAGTCCTGGGCCTTGACGGTAGCTTTTGGCATCTGAGGTCATAGATGAAAGTAATCACAGAGGCCAGCCATCTAGAAAGGGTTACTTTGGAAACTGGAAGGCCTTTCTTCCCTGCCGCATAAGATAGGAAGAGCTGCTCAGATTTCCTAGCTTGCTTGGTTCTATTCAGATAGTAACGGAGCTGACTATGAACGTCCAGAAAATGCAGCATTTGTTCCGCTCTGTTGGAGTCATTGGAGAAGAAAACTGGGAGGTCGATAGCCTGGTTTAGATTTGCCTCAGAAGAAACCTTGGGTAAAAAGGACGGGTTAGTCCTGAGGGACACTCTGTCTTTATGGAAAACTAGATAAGGTGGACAAATGCAAAGGGCATGAAGTTCTGATACTCTTCTCGCAGATGTTATGGCGACTAGAAAAAGAGTCTTCCAAGAGAGCAATTTCAAGGAGCAGGAAGCCGCAGGTTCAACGGGGGGAAGAATCAAGGAAGTTAGAATCAAATTTAAGTCCCACTGCAGTGGGGGGTCTCTTATTGGGGACTTAGATACCTTTAAGAAAGGTTTTACAAAGCTTATGGGACATACTGGAGTCCGAAAAGCCTACATGAAAGTTCGATATAGCCGTTAACTGTACTCTGATGGTGGAGGAAGAAGACCCTGAGTGAAACAGTTCGGCTAGGAAGTCTAGTACTGATTGGATAGGGGCAGTAAAAGGATCCATATTTCTAGCTCCTGCCCAGAAGGAAAAACGGTTCCACTTGCTGGCATAAATCCTTCTGGTAGATTACTTTAGGGAAGCTATAAGTATGTCATGCACAGAATGGGAAATAAGGGGAAGCCTGGCTAGGGTTGGAATTGGAGCAACCAAGCTGTGAGGTTGAGAGATTGGAGGGAGTGGTGCAGCTGTCCTGACTGATGGGTCAAGAGATCTGGCACTGGGTCCAGATGCCAGGGCTGCCCCAAGAGGTAACGATGCAGGAACGGAAACCATATCTGTCAAGGCCAGTAAGGAGCAATGAGGATCATGGTGGCTCTCACGGTGGTAGCTTTCTGAATCAATTGAGTGATTAATGGAAAGGGGGGAAAGACATACAGAAGTCCCCGGGGCCAATCGTGGACTAGAGCGTCTCTGGGGGGGGTGGCCGGGAAGAGAGTGAAGTCGTCGTGGCACTTGCTGTTTTGAGGTGTTGCAAAAAGATTGCAGCAAGGTTGACCCCATTTCTGAAAAATTTCTTCCACTACTGCTTGTTTGAGAGACCACTCGTGTGGCATGAGAATGGCTCTGCTCAACCTGTCTGCTATGATGTTGGACTTCCCGGGGATGTGCGTTGCTATCAGAAACCACTGAGAGGAGATCGCCCACTGCCATAGTCTGAGTGCCTCTCGACATAAGGGATAGGACTTTGTTCCGCCCTGCTTGTTGATGTACCACACTACGGACATATTGTCCGTCTGAACTGCAACAGTCTCGATGGGAAGAGTCCTGAAGGGCTTGCAACGCTAAAAGTACTGCTCTCATCTCCAAGACATTTATGTGCAGGTGGCACTTGAAAGGTTGCCATGTGCCCTGGGCCGTCCTGCCCTGAAAATACCCCCCCACCCGATCAAGGAGGCATCCGTTGTCACCGTGGCGACCGGGGGAGAAGGAACAAATGGTCTGCCCTGAAGGACTTGAGGGGAGACCATCCACCAAGAAAGGTGTTTCTTGCAAGACAGGGTTATTAAAATGTTGTGTGACATTGGAAGCTGTTGAAAGGACCACTGGGAAAAAAGCATCCACTGAAGAATGCGCATATGAAAGCGAGCTAGGGGAAGTACAGTAATGGCTGCCGCCATGAGACCTAATACCTTCAGGACAAACCTGGCCTGAATTTTGTTGTTCTGAAGAAGGATGTGAACATGCCTGCGAATATCTAGAACTCTTTGATCGGTTAGTTTTGCGGAGAGCCGGACTGTGTCCAAAGTGGCGCCTATGAAGGTAATAGACTGACAAGGCAGACTTTTCTAAATTTATGGAGATACCTAGCCCTTTGCAAGTATGAATGGTGTAATCTCTGGAGAGGAGAAGCTGATGCCTGGTGGTGGCAGTGAGGAGCACTGATGGAGAAGGCACTTTCTCAGCAAGGTTGGCAATGAAGTATTCTTGGAAGTAACTGTTGGTTCCACACTGGTAGAGGGAACAGAAGTTTTTAAAGTCTTTTTGTCGTCAGTGCCGAGGAAGAAGCTGGCACCAAGTGGCTCCCATTTCTAGGTTTGGCAAATTTAGAAGATGAGGAAGATTAGGAAGGGGAAGAAAAAAGAAGTTACATCTTATAACGTTCCATCTGTGTTGCAGATCTTCATTCATTCATTACTGATAGGACTTTGGTTCCGTCCTCGGAACCAACACGGCCAGTACCAAGCTCGCACCCGCAAACTCTCAGCTAAGACCTACCTACATTGCCCCTCTCATAGTCTCTTCAGATAGAGTTTGTTTGCGCTTATAGTATAGAAATAATAAAAGTGAAAGTAGGAGGCTCTGATCAGGTTCCTTAACTAATAAGGAGATCCTAAAATCCACCAGGAGTCCAGGCAGGGGAAAGGAGGGCGGGAAGTAATGAATGAATGAAGATCTGCAACACAGATGGAATGTTAGCTACTTGAGTCCTGGGTGGCCCTAAGGAAGGAGATTCCTGAGCACCATAGAAGCAAAAGATGCTTGTCCCCTGGAGGCCAGATCCAATTTGCAATGAGTGATAAAGGTATGAGGTCTTGCCCAAGTGGCTGCTGCCCAGATATCCATATAGGCTCTGGAATGAAAGGCCACTGAGGTAGCTATCGATCTACTAGAGTGAGCCTTTATTTTGAAAGGCAAGGACACTGTTTTGATGACAGATGAAAGTGATGGTGTTTCTGAGCCAAGAAGATAAGTCATTTTGGAAACAGGCTTACCCATTCTGGGTCCTGCAAAGGCCACAAACAATTGATCTGTTTTTCTGAAAGATTTAGTTCTGTCCAAGAAACAACGAAGTTGCCTATGAACATTGAGGGTATGCAGAAGGTATTCCTCTCTATTTGAATGGTGGGAAAAGAAAAACGGAAGGTCAATAAGATTGGTTAATGGAAAAAACAGAAATCACCTTGAGCAAAAAAGTAGGGGTCAGTATGTAGAGAAACTCTTTCCCTATGAAAAATCAAGCATGGTCTCTTGACACTCAAGGCTTGCAATTCAGATACTCTGCTTGCTGAGGTAAGGGCTAAGGTTTTCCAAGACAAAAAATTTATATCACAGGAATTAGAAGGCTCGAAGGGAGGACTCGTTAACTGAAGCACCAAAGTCAAGTCCCATGGCTCTATAGGAGGCTTGACAGGAGGTTTAACATGTAATACCTCCTTTCATGAAGGTTTTACACAGTCGGTGTGACATAACAGATGACTTGTCAATTCTATTGTGAAAGTTTGCAATAGCCGTTAAATGCACTGTAATTGTCTATGCTGAAGCTCCTGTGTGCAACACGGTAGTGAGGTATTGTACGATCTTCTGAATAGGCATGGAAAAGGGGTCTATGTTACATTCTTTGGCCCATCTAGAGAACCTAGTCCACTTACTGGAATACATTTTTCTGCTGGAAGGTTTGTGGGAAGCCAGAAGGATGTTGCGAACAGGGGATGAAATATCAAGTAGCCTGGCAATCACCGAAGTGAAGAAATCAAGCTGTGAGCTTGAGGCTGTGGAAATTGGGGTGAATCAGTCCCCAAGGATGAGACAGCAGACCTTGGGATTGATCCAGGTCCATGGGCTGTGAATCAGGAGAGGCCATAGGAATGGGAACCAGACTTGATGGGGCCAATAAGGGGAAATGAGGATCACATTGCTTCTCGACCTTTGAGCTTTCTGTAGAAATTTCGGGATGAGGGGAAACAGGGGAATGGCATACAGTAGACCCGGGGGCCAATCGTGTGTCAGAGCATCCCTTGGTGACTCCCCCTGAGGGGGGGATGAGGGCAAAATAGCTTCTGCATTTGTTGTTTAGGGGAGAAGCAAGGCCTGCCCTAGCAGCAGACGATCTGATCCGCTATTATCGGATTGAGGGACCACTTGTGAGGCATCAAAATGCTCCTGCTCAGATTGTCTGCAATAAGACTGGAACTCCCGGGAATGTGCCTGGCTATGAGAAAGTGGTTGGAAGCCCTCACCCAATGCCAAATTCTCATGGCTTCCTGACAGAGGGGTAAGACCTGGTTCCGCCTTGTTTGTTGATGTCTGATGGACATGTTGTCCGATTTAATTGCAAAGGTCCCGGAAGAAAGGGATGGATGTGTGGAATGCTTGCAATGCTAAGAGAACTGCCCTCAATTCCAGGACATTTATGTGCAAATTGGCCTCCATGGGGGACCAGGTGCCTTGGACCATCTTTCCCTGGAAATGCCCACCCCCCTAACAGGGAAGCGTCCGTGGTTATCATGGCCCTAGGCTGGGGAAGACAGAACAGTCGACACCAAAGATTTGTTTCTGGCTTCATCCACCACAGCATTTCTTTCTTGCAAAGGTTTGCAAGGTGTATCATGTGGTCGAGTGGGTGGGTTAAAACTGATCACTGTGATGAAAGGAGCCACTGTAACAGTCTCATGTGCAACCTTGCCAGTGGTACTAAGGTAAAGGTTGCTGCCATAGAGCCCAGTAGTTGTAGTACAAGGCATGCTGGTACAAATGTCTGCGGGAGGAGGACTTGAATTTTCTCATTTTTGAAAGCCTGTGAGAAGGAAGGGAAGCTTGACAGGACATTGTGTCGAAGATTGCTCCAATGAATTCCAGTGCTGTTGTTGGAGACGTGTGATTTGTCCATGTTGATTGTGATACCTAGGCGAAGAGCAAGGCCTTGAGTGTAAGAGAGACTGAGAATGAGAAGATTCCTGGTTGTGGCGGTAAGGAGCTAATCATCTACATATGGAAACACCTGGAATCCTTGTAGTTGGAGATGAGCTACTACGACTGCCATACATTTGGTGAACACTCTGGGGGCTGTTGAGAAACCAAAGGGCAGTACCCTAACTGATAATGATAGGCTCCCAGCCAGAAGCGGAGAAATCTCCGGAAGCGTTTGTCCATCTTTATGTGGTAATACGTGTCCTGGAGGACTATAGAACACATCCAGTTGTCCTTCCCCAGAAAGGGGAGAAAGGACTGTACTGTGACCATCCAGAATTTTTGAGGTTTGATGAATTTGTTTAGTAAGCTGAGATCCAGGACTGGTCTCCAGTCCCCTGTCTTTTTTGGCATTAAAGAACCTTGAGTAAAACCCGGGTCCTCTTTGGTCTGGTGGGACTGGTTGGATGACTCTTTCTTAGCAGCTTTTCGATTTCTAAGGCTGCAGCCTCCCTCTGACCAGGTGGAACCCGGGGATCCGTTTTACGGGTCTGGGAGTAAGATCAAATAAGATATGATAGCCTCTGGATATTATTCTCTGCACCCACACATCCGTTATGAGTTGCCAGGCCTGTAGGTGCAGAGAAAATTAACCCCCGACTACTTCCAGAGGAAAGCAATCGGGCAGCTGTTCAGGAGCGCTGGAAGGGTTGGCCAGAGAAGGAATCTCTAGCGCCCTGGCTTCACAGACCCCCTCTGCCCCGAAAGGGGTGTCTTCTGGATGAGTTGACCCCTCTGTCCCGGGGGGATTGCTCATCACGAGCATCACGAAAAGATCCTTGAGACTTCTTGAACCACAGTTTTCCTCCCCTCAGATTCCTGGAGTAGGATCTATGGGGGCAGGGGTGGAAAAATGCATGCCCACAGCAAACAAGGTCTTTCCGTCCTCCTCACTACGCGATAGTGCGTCTCTTACTTTGGAGCCAAAAAGGGAAGATTAGTCAACAGGTGCGTTGACAAAGGAAGATTTAAAGGGGACTGTGAAATTACACAAACGCATCCAAGCATGCAGTCTCATGACGAAGCCCAATGTGGCTGCTGGAGCGGTCCCCTTGGTAGTGTGAGAAATCAACTGCATCAAGAAGTTTGAGATGGATTCCAGAGTAGCTAGCTGAGAGGTAACAGTATCACGCACCTCCTCAGGCAGTACCCCCCACCAAAGAGGCAGACATTTCTGAGATTAGGTCTCTTTGGGGGGCGAGTAAAGTGTGCCAGGTAATTCAGCGACTGAATGGCAAAGGTCACTGAAGCATAGGTCTGCTTCTCCAGTCTATCCATTGCCCAAGACTCCCTGTTCGGGGGATGAACAGTGGAACTATCTTCTGCCAGTTCCCTCTTGGTGGCCACCGCCATGACCATGGAATCTACTACCAGCTGTTTGGACCAGTTGGGTTGGTCTTCAGGGGTGAACAAAATTTTATTTGGCCTCTGAGGGACAGGTTCTATGTTGTCCAGGGCTTTTCAGGCACGCTGCACAATAAGTCTAATGAACTCATCCGCAGGTGGGATCACCCAGGAAGTAGATGGTCGAGCATGGAAATCATGCAAGAACACAGATTCCTCTGAAGGGTTGGAAGGCTTCCAGTCTCCCCTCTGCTTGAGGATCTCAAGAATGTCTCCAAATGAGATATCTTCTGGGGGAGACCGTGGGGACCCTTCTCCCTCATCGCAATTGGTCTCTTTGGTGATGGATTCCTCAGGGGAATCAAGATGCTTCCTCTTGCAAAGTTTCTTCTGGGGTGGTTCCTCAGTGGGGCCTTCTCAGCAGGACGCCGGTGAAAGGGTTCCCTTCAAGGGAAGGTCTTGCAGCTCCCATGCTTGAGATCCCAGAGTAGGGGGTTGGGACAGCTGCATGCTAGAGGGGGGTTCTGGTGCTGAAGCCAATGGTGTCAACTGTGAGCCTGTTGAAGCAAGAACCCTCTCCATCACCTGGAAAGCAGGCCTACCCGAAGAGGGATGGGAGCCCGGAACTGAGAAAGACTACCTTGGAACAGGGCTTCCAGGGTTCTAGCTGCCAAAAGCTAGTCCACAACCCTCACTACATCTTGTTACGAAAGAATCCTGGTGGATCTGAAGGAAGCTGCCAATGGAGATTCTGGCCTCTCAAGAAAAGGACTAAATTGTTGTCCCAAAAAAAAGGTCATAAGAGGGAGAATACCTGGTTCTGGGAATGTGCTCGATCTTCGGAACAGAAGGTGCCATTATCAGTGGAGCCGTGTAAGAGTAAGACATCAGCACCGTGGCCAGGGATGGTGCCTTTGCAGGTACAGTGGTCTGAGCCTGTGTCATAAACAAGGTTGGCACCGAGGGAGATGGTGCAGAAGCTGGTACAGAAGCTGGTACAGTGATAGGAGTCTGAGTCAGAATCAAGGATGGCACCGAGGGAGAAGTCAGGGACCTTGGTGCTGAAGCTGTCTGCACCAACGGTGCGGGAGAAGCCTGGTGTCAACTCGGTTTCGAGGAAGACAGGGATGTCGGAACCGAAAGACTCCGTTTCTCCTTATGCTTTTTCACATCCTTATGCCTAGGAAGTGGTGAGACCTCCATCCCTGAACGAGCCTCTGCGAAGGGTGATTTCAGCATACCCTTTAGAATAAGCTTGTTCTTGCTTTCAGCCAACGTACGGTTACTGAAGCTACAACAAATGTCACAAGAAACGTTAATGTGGTCAATGCCCAAACAATAAACACACCGGGCGTGACCGTCAGAGTTTGGCATCTTACACCCACACTTATCACACTGCTTGAACCCAAGCTTGGCCTTATCCCACATTATAACACAACAGTATTACCACACAATAAAACTATAACTACCAAACAAGAAGATAAAGGGATAGTGGACACTTTTGTTTTTGTAGTACAGATAGCTAGGAAAAGAGTACCAACTATGGTACTAAGAAATACCAAAAAAGGTAAGAGAAGGGCCTCCTAAGGTAGGGAAGAGGGAGTAGTACCAACGATGGTACGAAAGAATTATCAAGGTAGTGGGTAGGGTTTAGTCCGGAAATAAGAGAGTAGAGACGAGAAATAACCTCAGATGAGAAAAACTGGCTAATAAACACTAAAATCTAGAAATAACCACAAAAAAAGCTACACTTAGCTTGAAAGAAGGCTTGGCATCTGACGAACGCGGCAAATGAGATCTGGAGATACTAAGAGAGGCATTGTGGGTAGGTCTTAGCTGAGAGATTTGGCTGGCATGAGCTTGGTATCAGCTGTGTCGGTTCCGAGGACGGAATCAAAGTCCTATCAGTAAGGAATGAATGAAGATTTACATCAGATCATCCATTTTACTTTTGCTAGTATGACCACAGGTGGTCTCCTCTAAGGCAGATTTTATTATCCCCTTTAACAACAACTTATTATTCCTTTCCACCAGGGCCCAGTGACTGAAACCATGACAAATGGAACAATCTTCTTGTAAGTGCACCGGGCCCAGGCAGTAAACACAGAGTGCCATCAGAATTAGGCAATTTACAGCTACACTACACTCCAGACATTTCTTAAAACTGGCGGTGCCTTTAATCATGATTCATACAACGATAACCACATACACACACACACACACACACACACACACACACACACACACACACACACACACACAGTGTAAGGCAAAAAATACCAACTATGTAGACAGAGGTAGGAAAGGGGCTACCAACAATGGTAGAAAAGAATACCCGAAGGTACAGAAAGCAACCAGCAATGGTAGGAAAGACTACAGTGAAGTGTAGAAAGGAAAAGCATATACTACCACTACCTTTTTTTTTTTTTATTATTATTAGCTACGAGAAAAAAGGGAAAATAAAGACTACCAACGATGGTAGCACAGTATATAAGAGAAAGCAGAGAGAAGTAAATAGTTATCGAAACAATGGTAGGCTACAGAGAAAAAAAATACGATATTAAAGTAAAACTCTGTAACAAAAGGAAAAACAAGAAATATAAAGAAAATAAGTTAGAGAGCTAGTTGGAGACATGTCTGTCGCAGGAAATGGCAAATGAAATCTGGAGAAAATTGGAGAGGAGCATTCTGGGTAGGGCTTAAGCCTGAGAGTTTTTGGTTCTCCCAGGCTGTAGTAATATCAGAGTCTGTTTCGATATTCAAAACGGAACCCATATGTTAAGGATAAATGTATACTGACATCAGATACATACAATATTAATGCCTGTAATCTCTAAAATAAAATCTGTGAACTGAATACCCGGATTGCTTACCAAACCCCCTCACTTATTAGTAATACCTGAAACTTTGCTAAAACCACACACAGATGAGTCTACCCCCAGACTGCAATGTGCTACATAACGAACGTATTAGTACATGTGCAGGAGGGGTTGTAATCATTACCTAGTCTAACTTGGAAATGGCTATCCACCCATAACCAACACCAACATACGACTTTGAGGAAACTCTAACCATTTTGAAAATAAACACATGCAAAACCTTATCTATTACAGAAGCCTACATCCCTCCAAACACAAACTTGCCACCCACAACAGAGAATATCCTGGGCTGGATAACCACCAATATAAAATATTAAATACTACTCCTTCGTGATCTCAGTGTAGACTGGTCACAAGATTCTCATAATAATCCAAACAGCAGCAAACATCTGTCTGGCTTAACTCAACTAATCATGCAACCTACATGCTACAACAGGCTGTCAAATAGAGAAGTCATCTTAGACTGCATCCTAACTAGCAAACATTATTAAAATTTTAGAGAGTTAGGTATTTCCCCAGATGCTATTAGTGACAATCACCCAACCTATGTTATCAGACACTATCAAAACATTAACAGACTGAGCTCCATAAGAAACCTTCCCTCCTTCTCAAAAGCAATATTTGTAGTTACTCTAAAATCATGTAACTGGGAATCTCTGAAATCTCTCTCTGGATATTTCCAACTCCATCTTCATCACAAACTTAAACCAACCATCACAGTTGCATAAAAAACATGTTAGACAAAGTACATACCTGGTTAACTCACACTACTAAACTGTAAAAGCATGGCAAATATGGCAGAATTATATAACACCCATAAATTTACAAAGACATCCAAGTCTAAAAAGTACAAAATGACATACTGTAAGTATAAAAAAATACCAGATACCTACAAACCAGACACCACAATACACCTAAACTGCTATGGTCTGCAGTAAACTCTGTCCTGCAACCTGAAAAATCTAAACCAAACTCCTTACCTATGGAAATCAACAACAGCCTATGAATTCAATGAATACTATACAAAGTTGCCTCTACTCTACTAAAAAATAATCCTTCTACAATATCTATTGTTCTAGGCTCTTTCTCAAAACACACTGCTCCTTACCTTCTTCCCCAATAGCCACCGTTTGTGACACAGCCCCTCTAAAACCAATGTCGCCATGATAATCAACCCTACTTTTCCCATTTTTCTATATGTGTTTAGGGTGTCGGGTCAACTGTTGCCATCTTTCTTGGCTCAGTGCCATTCTCCTACCTTCTTCAATAACCATGCCTGTCACAGGTCTTTTCTCACAAAATCCATCCATCTCTTTTCTGAATGCCCGTTTCCTTTTGCTTACTTCCTGCCTTTCTTAAATCTTCATCAGGTTGTCTTCTGTTTTTCTGCACATGTGCCTAAACCATCATAATCTGTTCTCGTTTGACATTCTCTGGAACGGCAGCTACACTGGCTTCTGCTCTGATGCTCTCATTTCTTAGCATCTTCCACAGTGTGCATCCTACCACCAGTCACAAGCACTTCATCTCCATCACCTCTGGTATCCTCAACTGCTCTGCCTTTACTGTCCAGGTTTCTGCACCATAAAGTAGTACTGGTTGCACAACTGTTTTTTCTTCTTTTTTTTTTTTTTTTTACATCTTCCTTTTCGGTTTCTTTGGTATTCCTGTGTCATACACTACACCTGACACACTATGCCAGTTGGCTGCAAGTATACTGACTCTAGCTTTGACCTCCTCATTCAGACTTCCCTTCTCCTCAACCACTACAGACAGACACCAAAAGCTGTTATAACCTGTTCCATTATCTTCCCTTCTATCTCAGTACTCACCTCTTCAGATTTCCTCCACTTGCTGCCATTACAGCCGTCTTATCTGTACTCCGTTTCATACCCTGTGCCTTCAGTTTTGCATTCCATTCCTCTAGCCTTTGCTGAGGTTCTTGCTTAAATGTCTGCCTGCAATGCAACATCAAACTGTTGAGTTGTCCTCTCTGACTTGTTTGATAATGTAGTCCATTACCAGTATGAACAGTAGTGGGCTCAGAGCTGAAACATGATGCAGGTCCACTCCCACTGGGAACCCCTCTGTGAGACCAAATTAAAAGTTATGTACTCATCATAACTTGGCATCTGTGTTGTCCATGTTCATTCTTCCTCAACCCATGAGCTCAGATTCAATCCTCTGATCTGACTCGGCCGCATATTCCATTCCTTGAATCCAACTCTCAAGCGCCTCCCTCTACCCAAAATGCCTTGGTCAATCCCTGTTCCCTCATATCAAGTTTGTTGCCATTAGTCCCTATAGTGGAAGAGACTGACAAGAGAAAGAAGAGCTCAAACCCAGAAATATAGGCTCCAAAACACAGTTCTACAGGTCTCTCCAAAAATACGAAAGATGGGAGATGGATGGGAGGGAAGCTGAGGAAGAATAAAAATGGACAACACAGACACGTAGTTATGGTGAGTACATAACTTAAATCTGACGTTGTTCTTTTCAATCCTCCTAAACCCATGGGACAGAGTCCCCAGCTATGTTGATCTTGGGTTGTCCTTACAGAAGAATATTCCATAGTAGTGCCGAACCAAAAGCATTTCCGTTTCTAGAAATATCTAATTTGTAATGTGTAACAAGGGCAAAAGCACTGGACCATGTGGCTGTAGCCCAAATATCAGCAGATGTTCTTGACCAAAAGGCCAACGAAGCAGCCATGGATATAGGTGAATGAGCTCTGAGAGGTTTGAGTAAGGTCATGCCTTGTTGAGAATGGATCCAAAAAATACAATCTGTGATCCATTTAGCTAGAAAGACCTTAAAAATTGGACAACTCATCCTTTTTGGTGAAAAGGAGACAAAAAGTTATTCTGATTTGTTTTGTCCTGTGAAGATAAAAACTGAATTGTCTGTGTACATCAAGAAGATGAGGCATGTACTTTCCTTTATTCGAAAATTTGGAAAGAAAACTGGTAAATGAATGGATTAACTAATAGTATTTTTAGAAGCCACTTTAGGTAATAAAAAAAAAAAAAAAAAAAAAGTTCGTCCGTAAGGTAACCCTATCTTTATGAAAAATTATTTAAGGGGTGACAAAGGGTTTTTGAGGAAAAAGCCTGGAGCTCAGATATTCTCCTTGCAGAAATAATGGTTACTAAAAAGGCTATTTTTTTCATGAGAGGACTTATAAATCAGTAAATCAGGTTTACCTGAAGGTTCAAAAGTTTTCTGAGTTAAGGTTTGTAGCACAACCGTGAGATCCAAGGATGGGAAGGATCCTTTATTGGTGGTCGGGGAAGAAAAACACCCTTTAGGAATGCTTTGCATAATATGGACAAAGCCAATGAATAATGTCTTTCTCCTGTGTTAAAATTAGAAATAGCTGCTAACCAGCTCCCTCTAAAAAGGATTGCTAAAAACTGAAGTACTGCAGACACTGGAGCACAGAAAGGGTCAAGTTCATTATCCAAAGCCAGAGAGAGAGAATTTTTTCCACTTACTCTCAAACTTTCTTGGTAGATTCTTTTTGCGAAGCCAAAATAATGGCATGTACTGGGGAAGAGAGCCTGGGTTGTCTAACCATTACTGAAAGTGGAGAAACCATGTGGTTGAGGGCCTGTATGTTGGGATGTTGGATCCCTGATGAGGGAGGAGATCCAGGGTTGGCTCCAGTCTTCATGAAGGATAACAAAGGTGAGACCACAGGAAGGGGAACCATATTTGTCGAGGCCATAAAGGGGCAATGAGGATGACTGAGCTCTTCAGCCAACTTGCTTTCTGCAAAACTTTTGGAATAAAAGTGAGAGGGGGCATGCATAAAGAAGACTGGAGGGCAAAATGTGGACTAAAGCATCTCTTGGTGACTCCTCCTGAAGGGGGATAAGAACAAAGTACCTGCAGCACTTGTTGTAGGGAGAGGCAAAGAGGTCACAGCAAGGTTGGACCCAATGATGGAAGATCATTTCTGCCACTGACTGATTGAAACAACTTGTGAGGCATCAGGATAGATCTGCTCAGTTTGTCCGCTAAAACACTGCTTTTCCCCGAAATGTGCATCACAATTAGAAAGTGGTCTGATGAGATTGCCCATACTCACACACTCATGGCCTCTCTGCAGAGGGGGTAGGATCTGGTTCCTCTTTGTTTGCTGATGTACCAGACTACTGACATGTCAGTCTGAACTGCAACAGCCCCTAGAGGAAGAGCATCTTGAAATGGCTGCAATGCAAGTTGGACTGCTCTCATTTAAAGTACATTGATATGCAGATTGGTCTCTTGGGGGGGAATCACGTGCCTTGGAATGTCCTTCACAAGAAATGCCCCTCCCCCACCGCAAATGGGAGGCATCTGTGGACATTGGAGGTGGTAGAAGAAAGGGATGGCCTACATGAATGATGTCCAACTGGATCCACCAGTGAAATGTGTCATTTGCAAAACAGAGTAAGCTTGACTGGAAAGGATAAGGGATGAAGAAGAATAGCCCACTGAACAGCTAGAGTACACTGAAAAACACACAGAAACATGCCAAGGGAAGTAATACAATGGCTGCTGCCATGGAACTTCATGCTTGAAGGACTGATTGTGCTGGAAGAAATGGATGGGAAATAAGTAAATTAACCCAAATTCTGAGTGTGGATATGCGATGAAGCAGTACTGATGCTACCCGTGTTGTACCCAGAAGTCTACTGATGAACTCCAGGCTCTGGACTGGTGGTAGGTTCAGTTTGGTATAGTTTACTGTTATTGCCAATTACTGGCAAATCTGGAGAAAATAGTCCCTGGCATGTAAGAGGAGATGCTTGGAGGGGTCGGTGAGAAGCCAATTGTTCAGATATGGAAACACTCGTAAATCCTTTGAGTCTCAGATGAGCAGCTACCATTGCCATACATTTGGTAAACACCCTGGGGGCTGTGGTGAGTCCAAAGGGCAGCACTATGAATTGGTAGTGAATGGCTCTGAGCCGAAAGCGCCTGTCTATTTTGATGGGATAGTACACATTCTTAAGATCCATGAAGTACATCCAACTATCCTTGTGAAGAAAAGGTAGGATGGACTGTACCATGACCATTTTGAAGTTTGACTTCTTCACATACTAATTCAAGCTGTTTAGATCCAAAATTGGTCTAAGATACCGGATTTTTCTTGGGCACTAAAAGAAGCATGAGCAAGTTCAGAATCTTTGCTGGTTTGGTGGAATCTCTTGCCCGACTCTTTCTAGCAGCTTTTGGAATTTTTTGAGCTGCTACCTTCCTCTGACTGGGTGAAATATCGGGAAGCTTCTTTCTTTTGTAGGTAGGGAGCTGGAAAAATGGTATGCAATAACCTCTTGATATTATTATCAGTATCCATGAATCTTGTGTTACATTTGCCCGGGCGTCTGGGTGCAAGGACAATTGTCCCCCGACTGACTGCAGAGGTGGACAGTTGGGAAGCCCTTCAGGAGAGATGGAAAGGTATGTCCAGAAAGAAATCCCAGAAGCCCTGGTTCTGTGCCCCTCCTCTGCCTCTATGGTAAAGTTTTCCATTAGAATTTCCTCCTCTGCCACTGGAAGAATTATCACCACATAGACCTTGGAAAGGTCCCAGGGCAGAACCACATTTTCTAACTGCCTCTTTGATTACTGGAAAAGGTTCATTGAGGGGGTAGAAAATTTGATTTCCATGGCAGACATGGTTTTTCCATCCTGTTCCCTGTGGGTAAGCATCTCTTTTAATGACGGCTCAAAAAAGAATGTGCCATCGAATATGGCATTGATAAAAAATCTTAAAAGGCTCTGCAAAGTCACATAGCTGCATCCAGGCATATCTCCTTATAGCAATCCCTGAACCAGAAGCTTGCGAGGTGCCTTCAACTGTGTGAGAAATTAACGTCATTGATGTGTTTGATATGGACAAGATAGTGGCCAGTTGTGAGGATGTTATTTTGAATTCCTCTGCAGACATGGACTCAAACAGTTTCTGACAGCTCTTTGTTCAAATCTCTCTGAAGTCTAGTGAAGTGTGCCAGGTAGTTTAGAGACCAAGCAAAAGTCGTTGAGGCAAAGACTCACTTCTAAATCTGTCCACCACTTGACTCCCTATTTGGTGGGTGGGCAGAAGAGCTTTATTCTGCTAGCACTTTCTAGCTACTTCATTAGCTGCCGCCACCACCATAGCATCAACCAGGACTCCTTTGGTCCAGTGAGGTCCGTCTTTTGGAGGTGCTAAGAATTTATCAGGTCACTTTGGAATAGGTTTAACTGCATCTGGTTCATTCCAAGCCTGGCAGGAAATTAAATCGATGAGTTAGGTAACCCAAGATGCAGACGGGCCAGAACCAAAAACTTCTCTCTTTAGAAGAATCAATGTTTTGGGATTTTCAGAAGACCAGTCACCTTTTTATCTAAGAGTCTCTAGAATGTCTCTGAAGGAGAAGTAATCCAGTGGTGATCTGGGGGACCTTTCTCCTTCATCAAAATCTGTATTCTCTGCGACAGACTCCATTGAGGAGTGTGTGCACCTTCTCTTGCATGTTCTCTTCTAAAGTACTTCCTCTGGGGAATGATCAGGGGAAGTACTGGAATAAAGGGGGAGTTAACAGGACTAACCAGGAACTTGTTGGAACTGGCTGTTCTTGTGGAGTAGGTCTGATAAGGGCAAAGGAGTAGAATCTGAAAAGTGACAAAACAACTCTCTTGATACAGAAAAAGCCCTTTTTATGACCTCAAAAGCAGATGGACTTGGGGAGACATCACTCAGCTTATCTGGAGCCGAAAACTCCCAGTGAAGGCAGATGTCAAACATCCTCGGATCAGCACCCTCAAGGATGGAACCGAACCCAAACTGTCTAATCCGAGGCTCCTAAGGGGAGGGACAGATCCAACAACATTGGAGTCGATCCCAGCCCCATGGATCCGATCCAACACTTTGGATCTGGGACCCATTCTGATCAGACAGTATCTGAAATGAACAACTCAGTGATAACATCGGAGTTGAAGAAGAAAGCTTCTTCAGATCCAACTCTGAACCTATCAGGGATTTCAGATCCCAGGACTCTGAAGCAACTAGACTGACTGGAGAAGGAGAAAGAATAGTATGGGATGAAGCAGGAATGCTCAAGGATCTGATAGGGGGATGGAGCTGGAATGACTCCCATCTGGATCTGAGCTCTGAGAAATTTTTACACCATCCTATCCACATCTGCTTCTGATAAAGTTCTGCAGGACCTGGAAGATGTAGTGGATGGATGT